>NC_069505.1:621723299-621859392 GCF_027579735.1 Bombina bombina
GTCTCCTCTCTCTCTCTCTCTCTCTCCTCTCTCTTCTCAGCTCTTTCTCTCCTCTCCCCTCTCTTTCTCTGTCTTCTCTCTCTCTCTCCTCTCTCTCTCTCTTCTCTCTATCTCCTCCTCTCTCCTCTCTCTTCTCTCTCTCCCCTCTCTCTCTCTCCCCTCTCTCTCTCTGCTCTCTATCCCTCTCTGCTCTCTATCAATCTCTCTTCTCTCTCCTCTCTGTCTCTCTATCCCTCTCTCTTCTCTCTCTTCTCTGCTCTTTCTCTCCTCTCCCCTCTCTCTCTCTCTCTCTCTCTCTCTCTCCTCTCTCTCTCTCTCCTCTCTCTCTCTCTCTCTCTCTCTCCTCTCTCTCTTCTCTCTCTCTCTCTCTCTCTCTCTCTTTTCTCTCT
Source organism: Bombina bombina (assembly GCF_027579735.1). Classification (NCBI taxonomy): domain Eukaryota; kingdom Metazoa; phylum Chordata; class Amphibia; order Anura; family Bombinatoridae; genus Bombina; species Bombina bombina. The sequence continues at coordinate 621,723,689 of NC_069505.1, forward strand.
CTCCTTTCTCTCCTCTCTTTTCTCACTCTTCTTTCTCTCCTCTCTCCCTCTTGACATTGGCTCATCCAATGTATTCAGCTTGCTAGCAGTAGTGCATTTCTGTTCCTTGGAAATAGGATACTAACATAACTTCTAAAAACCAATAAAATAAATTTGGGAAGTTGTTTAGCCTTGCATGCTAAGTCTGACTCTGAATCAAGTTCATAAATGTTTGTATTTTTGTCTTTTAAGACTCGGCTGATGTTATTCTTTAGCAACTTAACAGAAATGTCTTGTAATAAGTTGTTTACTGTCCCTTAATGCCAGATACATACATGCTGGCTGGCTGCTGCAGTATTAACTTTTGAGGAGTGAACAATAGGTTTTCGTGTTTGTCTTACCCCCAAATTAGGTTATTTTTTTAATATTTTAGTGACTAATTAGACTTATGTGTAAAGAAAAAACCCCCACCTAAACAAATAAAAATAATGATAACAAAACAACAAAGAGAATATTCTATAATGTTTTCTCTTTGTATTTTTGGGGGTTGAAGCTCCCACTAACCAATGTAATCTGCTATCTTATGTGACACTTTCTACATATGTTTATCCATTTGAGTGTCTTTTACTGTGGTTTCCTGAAATTCCATTTTTTGGTGACAGTTTTTGCGCATGCATATAGTTATTCGTAATCTAACTTCAGTTTCAAAGAAATCAGCTCCCATATCACTATAAGGACAGTGCTACACTACACAGAGAATTGTGCAAGAAAGAAAGTAAGTAGTTTGCTGTTTTTCACACAATCGTTTTTTATGGTTTAATTTAATTTACTTTAGTTCTCTCATAATTTCTCTTTTTCTCTCTTGCCAGGCGTTCAGTATTCAAATTTTCATTATCTTGAAAATGGAAAACACAATATCTAACCTTCAAAATTTTTCAAGATTGGACTATCCATCAAAAGTTGCACTAATAAATAATGGAAGACCAATGCCTGAGCTTAAGGGCTTGGTTCAAAAAGAGAAAACCATGATACGGACATTCAGGATAGAGTGGTACCAAAGGAAAGAATGGTTGTGTGGCTGTGCTACGAAGAACCGCCTTTACTGCTTTTCATGTATATTGTTCTCCAATAACGAAAATGTTTGGACAAGTACTGGATTTGCTGACTTGAAAAATCTGTCAAGGGCCATCAACAAACATGAAAAATCCACAAGTCATATTCAAAACCAAATTAGTTTAAAAACATTTGGAAGTGGGACAAGGATAGACCTGTCTTTGAATGAACAGCGGAAAAGAAATATCAGCAACCACAATGCTAAAGTGAAAGAAAACCGTGAAATTTTAAAACAGCTTATTAAGGCAACCTGTTATCTAGGCAAACAGGAAATAGCATTTCGTGGTAACGAGGAGGGTGCAACATCTTATAATCGTGGCAACTATGTGGAGCTATTACATTCTTATGCAGATGATAATGCACGTTTGGATACACATTTGAAGACATCCACTGTGTTTTCTGGATGTTCAAACAGAATTCAGAATGACTTAATTGAAGCAGTCGCTGATGTAATAAGAGAAGATATTAAAACAGAGATTGATGCAGCCCCATTTGTTGCTGTTCAAGTAGACGAGACAACTGATATAACAAACATAACACAGATATCTGTAATTTTGCGTTATGTGTGTACAAGGGAGGAGACTTGTGAGGTGAAGGAGGCATTCTTAGGCTTTGATCAAATCGTTGACAGAAGAGCACCAGCTATTGCAAATTATGTATTGGGAGTGTTGGAGAAATACAATTGTCTTGAAAAGCTGGTAGCTCAGACTTACGACGGAGCCTCTGTGATGGCATCAGATCTTAATGGGGTGCAGGCCAAGATTAAAGAAAAAATACCAGAAGCCACTTTTATACATTGTTATGCCCACAAGTTAAACCTGGTGCTCTCCCATTCTGCCAAATCTATACCTGAGTGTAAAGTTTTTTTTTCAACACTTGAGGGAATGGCCACGTTTTTCAGTAAGTCAACCAAGCGCACTCAAGTACTGGACGACTTTGTGAAGCGACGTTTACCAAGATCAGCACCCACCAGATGGAGTTCACATTCCAGACTAGTGCATACAGTCAACATGTTCCAAATTGATCTGCGTGCTATGTTCCAGTTTATCCGACAAAATCCAGCTGATTGGGACAATGAGGCCTATATAATGGCAAAAGGCTATAATAGCTTTCTTTATAAATCTTCAACCTGCTTCTTGCTAATGGCATATGAGGCCATTTTCCTACAAACTGACATACTCTTTCGTTTGCTGCAGAACAAACTGATGGATGTTGGATTCTGCTGTCGGCGAATTGATGACACTATGAAATTTCTGGAAAGCAAGAGACAAGAGTTTGACACTTTCTATGGGGAATTTGAGGAGAAATGCGTCAGACTGGGGCTGACAGATAACGAAAGAACAAGAAGTAGAGAGCCAATTAAAGATGTGAGGAGAAGATTGTTTTACAACATTATAGACAATGTAACTGTTCAAATGAGAGTTCGCTTTGATAAATTTAGTGAGCTTGAATTCCTTAGTTTGGTCGATTGCACCAAACTGCTAGAGATGTCAAAAAATATTGATGACGAAAAACTGCAGAGCCTTAGAAAATATGCCAAATATTTTGACTTGGTTAGACTAAAATGTGATCTAGTTGGATTGTATGGTTCTGAAGTTTTAAGGACTGAATGCAAATCACCTGGAGATCTCATGAAATTTTTGGCCAAAAACGATCTGATGCAGACTGTTCCAGAGGCTGTTAAACTACTGCATCTTGTTCACACAATACCAGCTACAACAGCCTCTGTTGAGCGCTCATTCTCTGCTTTAAAGAGAATTAAAACACACACCAGGAATAGAACTGATCAGGGACGACTATCATCCCTGGCAATTTTAGCCATTGAGCGCAGAAGATTGGTAGAGTTTCATGACAAAGACAATGAAGGCTTTATGAATAAAGTGATTGAAAATTTTGTAAAAAAAGACCGCCGAATGGACTTTGTTTATAAATAAGGGAGCGGAGTAAAGCTATTCAAATAGAAAACAACTTTTGGTTAGATGTTTAAACGGTTGAAGTTATTTATAAAAGTTTATGTTACAGTTAAAACTGTTGAATTTATTTATAAAAGTATATGTTACAGTTAACACTTGAATGTATTTATAAAAGTATGCTACAGTGAAAACTGTTGAATTTATTTATAAAAGTATATGTTACAGTTAACACTTGAATGTATTTATAAAAGTATGCTACAGTGAAAACTGTTGAATTTATTTATTAAAGTATATGTTACAGTGCAAACTGTAGAAGGTATTTATTAAAGTATATGTTAGTTTAACCTGTTGAATTTATTAAAGTATATCTTACATTGAAAACTGTAGAAGGTATTTATTAAAGTATATGTGACAGTGAAAACTGTAGAAGGTATTTATTAAAGTATATGTTTTAAAGTTAAAAATATAGAAGTTATTTATTAAAGTATATGTTGCAGTTCAAACTTTGGAATTTATTTATTAAAGAAAGATTTTAAAAAGAACAAAAGTTTTTGTTTTGTTTTTCTCTGAAGTTAATTTGCAATACAATTTTCCACTTCTGTAATATATGATCACACTATTACAACCTGCTTTATTTGTCAGGTAATCAACATATTGCAGATGAGCTGGTGCTTTAGTGAAATGTATCTTAATTGTGGTCCTCAAGTACCCCCAACAGGTAAGGTTTTCATTATAGGTAAACCAGCGCAAAAGTAAAATAATCATCTGATCACTAACACCATGGTTAATAACATGCTCTCAGCTATCAGCTTATTATTTAATCTATGCACTGGTTCAGCATAAAAATAAAACCTGGCCTGTTGGGGGTACGTGTGGCCCGCGGTATATGTCTTGCTTCAGCGTAAAATATCTAGTGCCTCACCAGCCTCAGACCTCACCGCACGTCACTGGTACCTGCAAGACTCATAATACCAGTGGGCGTTAAAAAGCAGTGTTAGGACCTCTTAACGCTGCTTTTTAACCCTAACGCACAACTCGTAATCTAGACAAAAGTCATTTTGCAAAGGGTGGCTGGAAGGGGTGCTTTAAATGGAATGTAGCAACAAATAAAGATACATTTCAGGGCAGTTTCATGTCAAAATCAAACATGAAGGTCATTTTAATTTATTCTGTACCTCCCTCTGTCCGGTTAAACAGGAAGTGAAACCTGCTCGGCCGTGTGACCTATTACCCCGGTGTGCCGTAGCCTGAAGTGGAGAACCAGTCCTCAAAACGTATGCAGATGAACAATTAAGCAGGCACTATATGAAGGTACTATATGAAGTATAAAATACAGTAAATACCAATCCAAAGTCTGCGGGGTCCTTCAAAGTAACTCCAAGGCAGGTATGGTGTGAACAAAGGTGATGAACTGACGCGTTTCACGCCCCCTACAGGTGCTTGCTCATAGATCTATTACATAGTGTGACAGTGTGCTTTATATATGCTTCCCTTAATAGAAATATTAACCCCATCATGGCTTAAAAAAACGGGATAATAAGGAAAACCTGCTACATTAAAAAATACTAATCGTAGTGTATTTGCAAACAACTAGATTCTGTATTATTATCAGATGTAACTACTGTACTGACTAAGACATTTTAATATTATATAACATTGTACTGAACTTTAATGGGACAATAGTCAATGTAAAATAACTTTGGGCTTCCATTAATTAAAATCTTCCAAGGTCGGGGGGCGGAGCCAACTGCCAAGCAGGAGAGACGTCTTGAGAAAGAGCTCTCCCTCAGTTAGCTAATTTAGGCATATATTAGGTGACCTTAGAGCCTAAAAAATAAAAAAAAATATATATACTTTTGCACCTCCAGATATCCTAGATAATTATAGACAGGATTTTTGAACTACACTGACCGGGAGCAGTTCGCAGCGGGGGTCCGCTCTGTAGCAGACACACCACCTCTGGCAAGCTAAACCCGCATAAGAGGCTTCAGAGAATAGGAGCATCTGAAATCAGCGGTATACCTATTTTGTCCGCCCAGCTTGCCTGCAATTACTGCCCGGAGGGTCGGGGCTCCGCTCCGGAGCAGCAGGTCAACACATAAGACAAATTTACAGCACGGAGAAGCCGGGTCATCGCCTAACTGCTGGATCTCCTCTCCGCAACGACCACAGTGACTACATCTGTAAGACACCTGAAACTGGAGCTAGATTGGCTCACAACCGGACCACTGCGGAGATTCAAAGGTCTCTGAAAGAATTCCTGTAGGCCGCATCTTCCTCACACTACTTTGGCGCAAACAGCCGCCATTACAATCCAGGAGGACCATAAGCACTTTACACAGAAGCGCAAACTGCACCAAGACAACAGAAGAGGAGAAAGGTAAGGGCACTCATATCTAGTTAGCCCTATTACTCAATCATATACGCCTGGCAAATCTCCCCTTAATTGAGACTTATTTGGCTCTATTTGTAAGACACCATACGGCATCAGCAATCAGCGTGCAGGACTCATAAACTTTCTAACTGCCTAATAGAGAAGCAGAGCTGCAACCATAGGCGCTGACCCTGCTTACTAATTTGTACTCCTTTACCAATACGAACTACAACACTGCTGCAGTAAAAGACAGGAGCCTTATAAGTATTGTAAGAGTTTACTAGCTAGCAGCTAAGATTATCTATAAGAGTTTGCTTGCTGCTCTTGGTCACTTATACCTAGAGGTACCAATCCACACCACTTTAAGGGAATATACTTGTATGTACCAATATCTCTCATTGCAAATATTTATAAAGTGTTAATGATTGAAGAGGCCACAAACTGCTACAAATTTTTGCTTATTTCAAACTGAGCATAACCCTTGACAACTCACTCCTGGGAACCTTGTACCCCTTTTGCTGTTTCTGTTGCTTTGTTTTTTTGTGTCATTTTCACTGCCCTGTATAATAAGCATAATATAGCTCAGACTCTCACAACTGCACTACAAAGAGTGAGAAAGGAAAATAGAAAAAAGGGGCTCCCAGATAGCTCTTGAGTATATTTTCATAGCACTGTTTTGCCTTAGCACCCACTTGTTGTTTCATATATAATTGTGACACCTATCACTGAAAGAGTACAGGAACCTAAAAAAAGGGGAAAGAGAAAAAAAAAAAAAAGAGGAAGGTACCTCCCACAAAGCTTCTTGATTTACTGTCGCCTATGATATGCTCTCCTCCTCCCTTTCCTGCTGTCAGTTGTGGCAGTAGGTCATACCCCAAGTTCCTTTTCCCGTGATGGCCCTGTGAGGGCAACTACCCTGAGGAGTAGCGTATCTGGGAAGAGAGAGGGAGAAGAGATAAAGAAAGGAGAATAAGAGGAAGAGGTGAGAGAAGAGAAGGGAGAGTAACTTGCCAACACCTTCTACATCCAGAGAATTGTTGAGGCAGATTGCTGGTTATACCTGAGACATAACGTACTAAAAATGTCTCATTCTAACAGAAAGAAAAACATTGGTAAACATAATATAGGTCCAAAAAGAACTGTAGCAGACCACTTTCATAGTAAATTTCTACTAGAAGGGGACCTTTCAGATGATGATTCCAGAGATTCCCCGTCTGGCCCAGGAGATGAAGAAATACCCCCTACTGGAAAAAAATCTATCTATAATTCAGAAGATACTTCTCTCAAAGAACTCATGAACTCACTTTCTGCTAAAATGGATTCCCACCATTCCTCATTGAAGCAAGAAATAAGAACCTCGGTTGCAGACCTTAAAAGAGAAATCTCATCTCTGGGAGATAGAACCGACACCTTGGAACACAAACATGAGGATTTGGCAACCGATCACTCTAATCTCCTTGCTTATTCTCAATCCTTAGCTGAAATGATATCTGACCTTGAAGTAAAGTTAGCTGACCTTGAAGACAGGTCTAGACGCAATAATATACGTCTCAGAGGTATCCCTGAAAGTATCTTAACCGTAGACCTGAATAAATACCTGGAAGAGCTGTTTGCAGCATTACTCAACTCGCCACTAGACCAAGACGCAAAAATTGACAGAGCCCATAGAGCAGTCAGGCCAAGGAACTCTAACCAGGCACAACCGAGAGATATAATTGTCAGATTTCACCACTATACCTTTAAGGAAAAGATTCTTAGAGCAGCCTTCATGAATAAAGACCTATCAGATCCCTATAAAGAAATACAATTTTTTCCTGATTTATCTACTCATACTCTATCAAAAAGAAGATCATTTCAGCCGATCACACAATGCCTTCGCAAGCACTCCATTAAATATAGATGGGGTTTCCCAGTCCGGATTATTTTCCAATATGATGGACTTACTTATAATGTATCTAACCTGACTCAGGGGATGGAAATACTCAGCAAACTAAACTTTTTACAAAAACCCCAAGCTTCAGGACCTGCACACCAGGACCCCAAACCTCTACAAAAAGACCTTCCTATTAACAGGCCCACAACCCTGGAACCTACCTCCCTACGGATTGATGCCTCGGAGTGGAGTCCTAAACCCAGAAGATCTTCTCCTGCCTCAAAGAGACGAAACACCACCCAGCAGGTCATTAACTCACACTGTCAAGCGGAATAATAATTTGATGGTCCTGGTCATGAATAAGTGCTAAGCTCCTATTTCTTATTTTAAATACCTTAGCAAGAGTTAAAAAGGTAGAGGAGGAAGGGAGAGGAAGAAGAAGAAAAAAAAGAAAGATAAACAATATAACTATAAACACCAAAGGTCGCATGTTCTGAACCTAACATCAAAGCTATCTTACTCATGTTGGCTTACTTTCAGGCACCATAATGCCTATGTATATTCTGTAATAGCTAGTGACATATTGTTTTTGCAGCTCTGGATCCTGAGTCACCTGTGTTCAAGATTCATGTACTTTTATAATGAGAGATAACCCTCATTTCATATGAACTCGTGCTGTATCCAGACATTCTAAATTCAATACTACAAAGTGCTGATATTTGCTAATGTTTTTCTTTCCTTTCAGGTTTATCTATGAGTTTAAACTGATACTATATATTATATTCATTGACAATGACAGTTTGTTTATATAGCACAAATATATACACTTGTTCTATCTTATATAGAGTTAACTTTAAGTTTAAGTAGGAGTTATGCATTTGCCCTTGCAACTTCCAGTCCTGAGCCACCATTTCCCTTAAGACATCCCTTACAATAATGGTGGTCAACGCTTACTAAGAGCGAACTCAAGACATTTTCAGACCTATAACATATAAAATTGTAGAGTCTTATTGTGTCATACTGCTCTTCTTCCCTTTCAGGTCCACTTTAAAATTATAGTAGAGACTATGTAATTTATGTTTTAATTCTGATAGTTAATATTCCTCTAGCTCATGTATTTACCATATCTAATTTCTGTAGCAGCCTCATCTCCATAGCTGTTACACACGAGGTTAAAAGCTACTCAGTCTCTAGGAAAGCAAAGTTTAAGTGTCTTCTAATATCCTCTTTATCAGTAAGATTAAACTAAAACTAAAAAGAGAGGATATATCATATACTGTATAACTGAAAACTTGAACTTATAACACTACTATGGGCACTAATAATATTTAATATGGAAATAAGATTTATCTCTAACATTACCCCCTTACTGCAGGGCCATACCTAACTAGGCATACAAATTTTTTCTCACTGAGCAATCTCTCTGTCTCTCTCTAGTTTCACGAAGGTAGTAGGAGGAAAGAGAAAAAAAGTCCTGTAAGGACTGTCTGCCGCCAATAAAACGTTCCACCCTATACCAGGCACAAACTTTTGACCTGTATGCAATTCTACCCTGTAATTAGGTAGTTGAGCACTATATTTTTACGCTATGGACTGGTGTATAGTTGTTAATAATATCCTATCTTCCTCACAAATGACGAAGTGTTATTGCAATGTACTCCTGCATGCTTTTCCTTTGTTTTTTTGCCTTTTCAAAATATATACTTGTAACATATTTTTTATTATATTTTAGATCTTCATGTGACAAGGTATGAGCTATTGTTACTAAGGTTATACTTTATTTGGTTGAGTTTGATCCGGAATTAATCCGGTCCCAAGTTTATTGTTGTTCAATTGAAACGTACAATCTATATGCCTAATAATCATATACGTTGGTTATCCCGCCCCCCCCTTATTTTAGGTGGTAACCATTGTTTCTATTTCAGCATTCTAACATATAGAACGTAAACATATCTTTACCTAAATCCCTAATTTATAGCGGTGCTTACCCGCTGAATATCCCCCTATTCCCCCCAAACTATTATTTACTATCTTCAGATCTCCAGCACGCCCTGAACTTAAAAGAATCCATTCTCAGTCCCTGTTTGGCCTTGTATAGCTTGTTCATTAAAATTTCATCTACCCCCTCTCACATAATGTGAATTTTATAACAGGTCCACACGCACAGATAGTATATAGCTTTATCAACCTCCCCCTCTATCCCTACTTTCCTCTTTCCCGCAACTTCCTCCCCCTTTTTTTTTTTTTTTTTTTTTTTTCTTCTTCTCCTCTTCCTCTCGCAATATGGAAATTAAAGTCCTCACTCACAATGTCCAAGGCCTCAATTCCCCGACCATGAGAAGTCTATTACTAACCAACATTAGGAGACTCAAAGCTAATATCATTATGCTCCAGGAGACCCATTGGATCAGAACTCAAAGCATCCCCTTCTCCTTTAAAAACTTTTCTACTAAATTAGAGGCCTCTCACTCCACTAAATCTAGAGGAGTGGCTATTCTCCTCAAAGATAACCTTCAGATTGAGAAAATACATACAGAGGTAGATCCTGAAGCTAGATACATTATTTTTATATGTAAAATAAATGAAAGAAAATACACTCTAGCTAATCTTTACGCCCCGAACTCTAAACAAATTCCTTTTTTAAAACATGTCCTTAAACTTATTGCCACAATTAAACAGGGAACATTAATTATTGGAGGAGATTTCAATCTTGTTATGGATCCTCTTAAAGACAAAAAAGGGACCCTCAGAATAGCTCCGGCCCGCTCCACCAGTTCTCTATCTGCCGCATTTAGAAATCTGATGGCCCAATATAGCCTATATGATGTATGGAGAGCTAAGCATACCTCGGACAATGATTTCACTTTCTACTCGAGTGCCCATAAGATATTTTCTAGAATTGATTTTATCTTTGTTGAGCCGCTCACTCTGAATGAAATTAGTTCCTCCAGAATTGAAGTCATTCCATGGTCAGATCACGACCCCGTGATAGCTACTTTCTCCACTCCTCAGGTTACAATTTTTAAAAAGTGGAGAGACGAGGAATGGTTGATATCGCATCCCCTCACTTTGCAGGAAGTTAAAAATAGTCTGCAGGAGTTTATTCAGCTCAATGATAATGCACAGACAGATGTGCAGTACATCTGGGCCTCTCTTAAGGCTTACCTTAGAGGTGCTCTAATTAACAGAGCTGCTATCTTAAAGAAAAAACAGGGCAAATCACTTGCAGAAATAAACATGTGAATTCAGACATCAAACATCTATATTAAAGGCAAACCCATCTGTACAAGGCGCAAAGACACTTGAGTTCCTAAAAGAAGAACTCAATAGATGTGAGCTCGCTAAGATACAAAAATCTCTCTTCAGGCTTAAACAAACCTACTATTATCATAATAACAAAGCTAACACTTTGTTAGCCTCTAAACTTAGACTAAGGCAAGCTCAGAGAACTATAGCTTCCATAGCATGGGAAGATAAACTGGTAACATCTCCTGTAGATGTTGGAGAGGCATTCCGAGCTTTTTACGCTAATCTGTATAACCTGGCAGATGAGACCTCTGGTAAAGTCTACTCCATAGATGAAATTAGAGTTCTTCTGAATTCTTTACACTTACCTTGTATAGATAAGGAGGCGTCTGACATGTTAAGCTCACAGATCTCTCTGGCAGAATTAAAATCCGCGATCGCTCAGCTTAAGAGAAACAAGGCCCCGGGTCCGGATGGATTCACGGGTCACTTGTACAAAACTTTTAGTGAAACCATTGAACCAATTTTATTACGAACTTATAACTCTTTTATTAACACTGGAGTCTGCCTAAATGAATTTTTGGAAGCAGACATCATCACCATATTGAAACCGGGCAAAGACCCTAGTCTATGCCAGAGCTACAGACCAATCTCTCTGATAAACTCTGATACAAAACTATTTTCCAAAATTCTGGCTAATAGATTGGCTAGAGTCTTGTGTAAATTAGTCCACCCGGACCAAGTAGGCTTTGTCCCAGGCCGAGAAGGCCCAGATAATACTCGAAGATTATTTGATATCCTATACGATGCTGAGAAAAGAGGGATCCCCCTCCTGGCCCTGTCGCTTGATGCTGAAAAAGCGTTTGACAGGGTCAGGTGGGATTATCTTTGGTGCACCTTGGAGGCTTTTGGAATTCCCCCACAATTTCTTAAAGCGGTTAAAGTCTTATACTTAGCCCCTACAGCGAGGATTAATGGTGTCGGTTTTCAGTCCGCCCAGTTTGATATCCTCAATGGAACCAGACAGGGCTGCCCTCTTTCCCCGATGCTATTTGCGTTGGCTATTGAACCCCTGGCCCAGTTGATCAGAGCAAACCCCGATATAGTAGGCATAAACTTCGGGAGGTCAGCACACAAGATTGCATTGTTTGCTGACGACGTCAATCTATTACTCACATCCCCATCTACTTCATTACCAGCAGTCTTCCGCTGCTTGGACACATTTTCTAAATGTAGTTTTTATAAATTGAACTATTCTAAAACCGAAGTATTACACATTAATGTCCCCGAATCTGAGTTGATACTCTTGAAAAGAAAATACGATTTCCAATGGTCGGCTACTTCTGTTAAACATTTGGGCATTCACCTGAGCCCAGATCCGGAAACTATGATCCAGAAAAACTTCACAGACCGTATTCCGGAATTTAAGAAACTTCTTGAAAGCTGGGAATTCAGAGAATTCTCATGGACAGGGCGTATAGCGGCGGTCAAAATGTCGCTCATCCCTAAAATTACTTACCTTTTTAGGTGCATAACCCTTTCAGTTCCCAGACCTATACTGAATAAACTACAGAGCCTAATCTCAAACTATGTTTGGAAGGGAGGAAGACCCAGAATCGCGACTACAACAATTCAGCAACCCTTAGACAGAGGGGGATTAGCCTACCCTAGCGTTCTAATTTACCACGATGCTGCACGACTGGCCCATATGGTTGGGTGGAGCCTCGAGGGTGACAGGCCCAGGTGGTATGAGGTGGAGCAGTCTCTGCTCCCTGGGGCCCTTGTACTTCAGGATCTCCCTTGGATACCGATACACGTGCGTAGATCTTTACAAATTGTACACCCACTCATTTTGAATACTCTTCTGCACTGGGATTCCAGAAAAAATATGGAATCAGTTGCACCGCATCCCTCCCCACTCTATAGAATAAGGCACATTTTGGTCTCTATGCCTGAAACACATATAGGCCAATGGAAGGAGGCAGCTAACGAACCAGTCACATCTCTCTATAATGAAGATCTCCTCTTGTCATTTGAAGAGGCCAAGGCTAAGCTCTCCATACCCTCTTCCCTGCACTTTGAATTTATCAAAGGCATGGAGACTATCAGGTCAAACAGTTAGACCTCCTACTAGATGGGAACAAAGATGGAATTTAGGCAAATCACTCAAAGGATCTCTCTCCTTTCACTATAATTTACTGATAACTTCTACAGATAAAACTAAGCACAGTCAATACAAAGCCTGGGAGAAGGAGCTTAACGTTAACATTGAGATCACAGTATGGCTTAGAGAGCTAATTAACGCGAGGAAAATTCTACATAGTGCAACACTGTGGGAACTTTACTATAAGATTACCACTAGGTGGCACTTTGTGCCGGTTACACTAAATAAATACTACCCGCAGGCCTCTCCCTTATGTTGGCGTAATTGTGGTCACTTGGGAACACAGGTCCATATTTGGTGGGACTGTCCTATAATTCGGAAAACTTGGGGATTTGCATTTGATGTTCTCAAATCACTAGACATAATTCTCTGTCCAACCCCTACAATGGGTCTCCTGCATCACGAATTCCCGAAGATGTTAGAACCTGACAAACATATTGCCCTGTACGTTCTTATGGCTACGAAGCTGGCTATAGCCAGAGATTGGAAGCAAACCTCCTCTCCATCACCCAAAAAAATAATAGCTATAATAGACCATATTAGACAAATGGAGGAATTTGCATTCAGATACCTAAACAAGCTAGAACTCTTCCATGAAATTTGGTGCAAATGGAATGCGCTACAGCACTCATAGATGACAGGGAACTATTTAGTACATTGCACGTTAAGGGACCCCTAAAAGTAATGAGGAAAAGGAATGAGAATTTTTTTTTTTTTTTTTTTCTCTCTCTTCCTCCTGGTCTCTTCCTTCTTTCCCTTCCCCCCTCCTCTTTTGTTTCCTTGCTTCTTTCCCCCCCTGTTGTAAAGCTACAGTAAATGCACATAACCTAGAATACCTACTGCGACTACATATCAATTCCAACTAAGTAATTTTGTCCTCTTACTTAAGATTATTAAAGCCACATTAAGTTCAGTCTGATACAGACCCAAACTGAGGGGACGATGATTATTATTTTGACAGGGGTACGCTGGATATCTAGAAACTAACATACAAGTCTACTAGTTGATTCTATTCCTCCTTTAGCTATTGAGCTAGATTGTATCCTTCCAAAAGCATAAAATTGAAAAAAATGAGGAAAGAACATGTATGGATATATATCATCACTACTCGATAAAGACATCTTGGCTTTTTTTTTTTTTTCTCTCTTTATTTTAAAATGCACCAAGTATATTAATATAATAGATCAAAGATGTTGTATCATTTATATTCTAGTACTGACTTCTGTTAGATGACAGCACAAAATTTGTAACTTCTACATTTATGTTTCGCTTTGTCATCTTGTTTTTGTTAAACTTATTTTGTTCCTCAATAAAAAATTTATTTAAAAAAAAAAAAAATCTTCCAAGGTCTAACTTTAAATATAAACAGATTAAAGGAAGAAATATTAGACCCAAACATGACCTCTTGTTCTAATTACCGAACTAAGACAATAATATCAAAAATTGCATAATAATTTCTTAGGTAATTCAATAAGTAAGAGAACACTATATTATATGGGCCTTAACACCTTTTCTCCTTTAAAAATAGAGGAGAGATATACAGAATTCAAGAACACAGTGACACAGGTTACATGTATTTTAAAACTTAGTGTTCTGGGAGACCAAATGACCAGATAGGGAAAGGAAATATGAAGGATAACTCCAATGAGATTAAGCACCAATAAAGAAATTGATGTCACGTTCTCGATTTAGTCCTAAGGGACTTCTAGTCTGTAATTGGAGTATCCAATATATTTCCTTTCTTTGTAATATATTATATCTATTTCCTCCTCTAGGCGGTAAATTATTATACGAATGGACACATTAGCTATGTTTGTAAAATGTTCGCCATTAAAATGGTTCGCTATGGCTGATTCCTTTACATAATTTTTAGTGTCCCTAAGATTCTCACTAAATCTTTTTCTGACCTCCCTTGAGGTCTGACCCACATACTGCATCTGACAAAGATTACATGTGAGCAAATAGACCCCAAAGGTTGTACCACATTTGGCATTAAAGTTAATATCATACCTGCGTTTGGTTATACTGCTAGTAAAGAAACTACCTCCACTCATATGACCACACATACCACAATTTCTGCTTAGGCACTTAAAGTTCCCTTGTCTAACCAGCCACCTAGAATTTTCAGATCTTGTCCTTGTTATATAACTAGGAGACAGGCTGCGAGCCAGTGTATGCGGTTTCTTGGACACAGATTTACAATTCTTAATGTGAGGGGCCAATGTAGAATCACCTTCAAGAATATGAAGATGTTTTTGTAAAATTTTGGCTATTTTTGTATATTGGCCAGTGTATTCAGTGGTGAATACAATGGCGTCTCTAAAAGCATTTTCTTTTATAGTATGCTTACACACCTCATAAGACTGAATCTGTTCTACATTTTTCTAAGGCACCAGCATTGTATCCTCTGGCTATGAGTCTTTTTTTAAGATCTAATGACTGTGTTCTGTAGGTTTCTTGTGACTGAGTGTTTCTTTTAATCCTTATAAACTGTCCACGAGGGACCGCTTTGATAAGGTGACTAGGGTGCTGTGAGGAGGCATGCAGTATTGTGTTGCCTGCTACAGGCTTAAGATAGGTCTTAGTGATTACTTTATTGCCACATGCTTGTAGGGTCAAATCTAAGTAGTTCACTTCCTCTTGATTAAAGATACCCGTAAATTTAAGATTCATGAAGTTGTTGTCCAGAAAACTAATGAATGCATTGAACAACTCTTCATTTACTGGTTTCTTTAAAATGACCAAAAGGTCATCTATGTACCTCACAAATAATAATATGTCTTCCAACCATGGATTCAGGACATTGTAAATGTATGTGAGTTCCCACCACGAGACATATAAATTTGCGAACGCGGGGGCAAATTTAGCCCCCATAGCCGTTCCGCATGTTTGTCTGTAGTAGGTCCCTTCAAACATGAAGTAGTTAGGGGATAACACAAAACGTAGAACATCACCAATATACTTCCTTGCATAAAATTTCAGATTTTATTCCCTTTCTAAAAAGAATTCCACTACCTCAATACCCAGATGTTGTGGTATAGAAGTGTATAAGGAGCTGATGTCTACTACTAACCATGAATAATTAGGTTCCCATTCTACCGTTTGTAATACATCAATCAAATGTGTACTGTCCTTGAGGTAAGACAAATGCTTAACAGCTAAGGGCTGGAGCACACTATCTAACCAGGTCCCCAAGGCTCAAACAAGGACCCCACGCCAGAGACAATGGGTCTACCCGGGGGATTGGTGAGGTCCTTGTGAACCTTGGGGACATGGTAAAAGATAGGAACTAGAGGATTTTTAGGAACCAGTGTGTCTAAATCTGTCTCTCTAAATACACCTAAGTGTATACCTTCTGAGATTAATTTGATAAGTTCTCTCCTATATTGTGCAACTGGGTTGCCTGTTAATTTTTGGTAAACTTTAGCATCTGATAGCTGGGAATATGCTTCGCGAAAATAATATTCTTTGTCCAATATGACAATGTTTCCCCCCTTATCAGAATTTCTAATGACAATATGGTCATTATTTTTAAGGGTTGTAATGGCTTTCCTCTCCCCTTTACTCAGATTCTGGGGGGAAACATTGTCACTCAAAGACCTTTCCAACTGTAGAATGTCTTCCTGTACCAACCTCTGATATGCATTAATATGTGGTCCTCTATATTTTACAGGATAAAAATCTGATCTAGTTTTAACAGGTTTGACCACATCTCATCAGATGCTAAAGTTTACCAAAAATTAACAGGCAACCCAGTTGCACAATATAGGAGAGAACTTGTCAAATTAATCTCAGAAGGTATACACTTAGGTGTATTTAGAGAGACAGATTTAGACACACTGGTTCCTAAAAATCCTCTAGTTCCTATCTTTTACCATGTCTCCAAGGTTCACAAGGACCTCACCACTCCCCCAGGTAGACCCATTGTCTCTGGCGTGGGGACCTGGTTAGATAGTGTGCTCCAGGTGATTTTCGAGGGACGTGGGTTTCCTGTGTGGGTGGAGACTAATGGCAGCATGTCTCATGTCGGCGTGCAGATCGACACCTAACATCACACCCAACTCGCTTGCTCCATAGCCCCAGACTGCTGTGGCATTGAGGAGCCCTGGCAAGTGTGATCTTGCCGAAGAAGGAACGCACTAAGGCCAAATAGGTCAGCGGTTTTTACCGCATCTTTTTATTCCTAAGTTTTGATCCAGCGACAATCACCTCTAAAGCACCTGTAAGTGGGAGCTTCCGTGGTCTACCCTGGTTGTAGTACCCCCGGTCATATATTCCCTCCACCTAAATAACCTGGCCTGGCTCCCGGTTTAAGTGTGAAGTTGGGGGCAGTCAAACTACTCACCAGAATATTGTGACGCCCAACCCTTGCAGCCTAAGCGGGCCCTACCTGAGCGGAGGAGGACCGAGGTCGGAGGGGCGGCGGAGTGATCTGCAGTTAGTCTCCGTGAGTGAGGAGCCGGAAGGTGGTGCACAGCCTGTAGTCGTACAGTATGGGAGCCTCGGCTGGAGACTGGATCGGGTGAGCAGGGCCGGGGTGCTGGAGATCCGCGGTGCTCGGTCAGGAGACCCCGGATTGTATCCCAAAGCTTTGGATTTCGATGCAGCAGTAACTACTGCTGAAATGGCATCCTGGGGCAAAACCGGTGACCCTGAAGTGTAAGGCAGCTAGCCCCACCGCATCTACCGAGAGGATCTATACCGGTAGTGAAGCAACAAAACGGACTATTCCTGCCGCAAGTATACTCTTTGTCTGTTAAGCCCTCTGTAAGGCTCTCTTCTTTTGCAACAAACACAGTTTTCCTCTGGTATTACATAACATTCACAGTTGGGAGAATATTTATCCAAGCAGACTGGTCAAGCTATATAAATACCAGTTACGATATATTATTGCCCGGCTTGCAAAGAAAAAAAAGGAAAGAAAAGAACTGTAATAGTGACTCTGTGTTAAATAATGTTCACTGAAAGGATAATGGCAATGTAAACAGTTATATAATTTGTAGTAATAAGATATAACATTCTCTGTTACTCCACATGTGGTCTTATCCAGTTTTCAAATCTTACATGCAATGGGGATAAGAGTATGTATCTGATAAAATGTTATCTGTGTACCACAGTTTAGAAATATTTTTAAACTTGGCCCATTACTGGCCTTATAAAAGCCCCAGGAACTATCTGGCCTAAGTAATTTAGATGTAATTAAGCAGGCGAGTCAGATATACTCTATACACTGTGCAAGGAACTGACTAAAATTCTCATTATATTTATCTCTTATTTACTGCATAAGAATAGGCACAAGTCAAAATCATATAAGTTTGGGTGGCCGGCTGCTACTAAAAGACACTGTAGCAGTTAGGCACGTGGCCAGTAGACAGTGTGAACCTGGATATTCTGTTTCAGGGAATTACATTTTGAAGTAATAAGACGTAACACTATGTGTTTTTCCCTTCTGTATATTTTCTTGTTTTTCAGATCATATATGTAATGTGGGTTGAAAATTATGTCTGTTCAAATACTATTTATATGCTTCAGTTTAGTAATCTTAATACATCAGGCCTAATGCAGGTGTTATAAACGTTTTCAGGAAGTGTCTAGCTTAAGTGGCTTTTTCTGAAAATAGTAGGGAAGCCTGATAAACTTTTTGTATTGTGCAAAGATTGTTTAAAACTTGCTATTTTAGTTATTGTACATCCAGAGTATCAGAATAATCTGAAACCATAAGTATCTAAGGTTGAAGTACCGCTATACTACAGTAGCTAGGCTCATTGTTATTAGGCAGCACAAATTGGATATGCTTACCTCAGGGAATTAACTAAGTTAATCGGTGTTATTAGTCATTTTCCTCTGAACTCACTTCAAAAACACTAATTCCACTTACACTCTCACTCTCTGTTTAGCAGAATACACCCTTTAAATTGTCAATTAAGAATTCCCATTTTACACACTCATCAATGTCTTCCACTAGAAACCCTTAGCAGGGTTCTCTCTGGCACTTAGTTTGTCTTGACACTCTTTTTTCCTCTTTTTTCTTTTTCTTTCCCCTTTTTTCCTTCCCCGCACTACACGTCTGCTTTCCCTTCTTTTCAGCACATTGTTTTCGGATTTTCTCACTCTCTTTTCACAACATAAATGGAAAAATTTGTTACACAAACCAAAGTTAATTCCCCTAAAATGCCAGCCAAATCAAAAGATAAAAAGGCCAAGCTGGCAGACAATAGTACAGAAAACATAACTGAAATTTCACCCTTAACAATTGATACTCAGGCCCTTACAAGTCAGCTAGTAGTTTTGTTCACACCTCAATTTGATTCTATAAAAACAGAACTAGGTGTCATTTCAGCTGACATAGGGACACTCTCGTCAGAAATAAAACATTTTGCAGTAAGACTCTCTGAAGCCGAAGATAGGATATCCACATTGGAAGATCAGGCAAATTCACAACACACTGTCTTACAAGAACATGAGTCTAAAATAAAAAGTATCCAATTGCGCCTGGAAGATCTCGAAGATCGATCCAGGCGCAATAATATTAGAATTATTGGTCTAGCGGAGTCTCCGGAGTTTGAGGACCTTATGGTATTTGTATCAACCACTCTGCCACAGGCTCTGGGCATTCCCACACAAATGATACCATTGGTAATAGAGAGAGTCCATAGAGTGGGACCCAAGAAGCCTACCACCAGTGAGGCTACCAGACCAAGGATGGTCATCCTCAAACTCCTGAGATTTCAGGACAAGATTGAGATCCTTAGTCACTATAAAAAGAAAAAAGAACCATTACTCATTGGGAACAACAAAATTATGTTGTTTCAAGATTTTTCTAGTGAGACATCAGCCAGAAGAAAAGTTATGGCCCCGTATTTCACGCAATTAATAAACAGAGGCATTAATGCTTGGCTGAGCTACCCGGCAAGAATTATAATTAACAAGAATGGTGAGAGGCAGGTCTTTAGTGAAACATCTGAGGTAATTAAATTTTTAAAGGAAATAGGATAATATTGGGATATTGATGCTTATTGCTCAAAATGTTATATCCAAAATGATATCTAAAATGTCAATGGATTTGTGTTCTCTTTTCTATGGTGTGGTTTTTTTTTTTGTTTTTTATTCTCTCTCGCTTCCCCCCCTCTCTTTCTTTGTCCCCCCCCCCTTTCGTGATTCTGATCCCCTTTAAGATATAAGAAATGACAGCAGAAATTAGGATGTTCTCCTGGAACGTGGGAGGCATTAGTTCACCCATGAAATGTAAATTGATTCTTAGAACATTAGCTCAGATGCACCCTGATATGGCCTGTCTGCAAGAAACACACCTTAAGGCATCAGAAGCAGTTAAACTCAAGATGAAATGGGTTGGGGAAGTAATCTCCACTAATGGCTCCAATAAAAAATGTGGAGTCGCAATACTCTTACACAAACAATTAGACTATATGATTATAAAAACTGAGATTGATAGTGAGGCCAGATTTATTTTATTGCATATAATGATAAAAAACATAAAATTTATCATTTGTAGTATTTATGCGCCCAATAAATTCTCACTTCGTTTCTGGGATAATATCCAGAAGAAGTTGTTCCCTCTTATTTGGAACAACCTAATTTTGTGTGGAGACTTCAATATGACGTTGGATCCCTCAATAGATAGATTCTCAAGTAAAAATATAGTGAGTAATAGACAAAGTGCAAAACATTTTCAGAGACTTTGCTATAAATTAAAACTAATAGATATTTGGAGGATGCAAAATCCTGACAGTGTGACATTTACCTGTGAATCTAAAGGTCATAAAACATTCTCTAGGATTGACCTATTCCTGATCTCTGAGTCATTGTCTGTTCGGCAATCTAACGCGACGATAGGGGAAATTTTGATATCGGATCATGCAATAATTGCATTAACTTTCTCATCATGTAAAGAAGACAGGAGCCAGAGACCAGCATTTGGTTTTCCTAGATATTTATGCTCTAATCCAAGGTTTCGGTTGTGGCTACAATCTAAATGGTTGGAATATGTTTCCAATAATAGGGAATTCGGAAATAAAGTTGAAATTTTTTGGGAGGCCTCCAAAACGGTTTTAAGAGGGGACATTATAGCCTACCTTAATATACGTTGGAAAAAGATTAAACTACGGGAGGTTACCCTGGCTGAGAGAGTGAAGCAGGCTTTTATTTTAGTGCAGAATACCCCATCACAAGAGAACTGGGATGATTATTTTCTTATCAGAAAGGAAAGAGATCTTTTTCTCAAAGAACAAGCTCAAATTGAGGAGATAAGAATAAATAGGCACTACAAGGGCTTTCATTTGGCCAAACTTACTAAAATCAGGAAAAGAAAGAACATAATACCAGTTATCAAAAAGAATAAGATCAGATACTTTGAGACTGCAGAGATCTGTGGGGTTTTTGCTTCGTACTATCAAGATCTATACTCTTCAGTTAAAATTAATCCTGACGCACAAGAGATGTTCTGGGCTAAGATTGTAGTACCTAGGATCCAGTCGGATGAATTAATATTGTTAAATGAACAAATAACTAGATCAGAAATTAGCAAGGCCATTGATAAACTGAAACCTAATAAAGCCCCTGGTCCAGATGGATTGCCCGCGGAGTACTACAAATGTCTCAAAGATGATCTAGTACCTGTGCTGGAAAAACTTTTTAATGAATACTATATTTCAGATATCCCTATATCATCCTATTTCTCTATGGCCAACGTCACACTGATATTAAAAAAGGGTAAGGATCCAGAGGATCCAGGGTCGTACAGGCCGATATCAGTTTTAAACGGTGATTATAAGATCTTAGCCTCAATCATAGCTAACCGATTCTCTCTCGCCCTACAGAAACTTATACATGAAGATCAGACAGGCTTTATGCTCAAAAGGAATTCCTCTAAAAATATTCGTAAGCTAATCACGTTGATAGACTACGCGTGGAATATGGAGCAAAAACCCAGTACAGATATGTATAAAGACAGGGCAGTCCTTACCCTGGACGCTGTTAAAGCGTTTGATTCTATTGTATGGGATCATCTTTTTACCTCACTCCGACAATTCGGGATACAGGGAAACTTCTTGCAATTTATCTATAGAATCTATGCGAAGCCAATTTCATACATACTGGTAAACGGAATGATCTCGCCTAAAATAATTCTGCAGCGAGGCACTAGGCAAGGATGTCCGTTGTCTCCCCTGCTATTCAACGTAGCATTGGAACCATTAGCGATAAGACTAAGAAATAGTCTAGCAGGGATTACAATGGGTTCTCTACGTCTAATTACATTATTATACGCTGATGATATTTTAGTTTTTCTAGAAAATACACAACAAGCCATTCCAATTCTGAGACAGATATTAGAGGAATTCAGCTCTTTCTCAGGTTACAAAGTAAATACAGAAAAAAGTGAATTAACGTATATTGGGAATATAGCCACAAGCTACCTGGGTAACCCGTTTAAAGTGGTTGATTCTATTAAATATTTGGGTCTAATGCTACATAAAAACCCGAAATTTTGGTATACAGATAATTATCTTTCATTATTTCAAAAAATTAAACTAGATCTGAAACTATGGATTTCTTTCCCGATCTCCCTCACTGCCAGAGTAAATCTAATTAAAACCATCATATTTCCACGTCTTCTCTACCCCATACAAAACTTGCCCTTGTTCATAACAAACAGAGATCGTAGAAGTTTATACACCTCTGTTTCCAAATTTATTTGGCAAAATAAAAAACCTCGCATTTCATCGGCCAGATTAATGCAGAAATCACGGGCTGGTGGCTTATCATTGCCCGATATTAATCTTTATAACATTGCAGCGATTGTAAAAATTGCCATTGATTGGTTGGCAAATACAAATACATTTGTTTCTCTGGCACAGGAGTCCTTGCTGATTTACCCCTTCGCATTATCTGCGATTTTGCACTGCAAATCAGGTCAACTGCCGTCCAACGTTTCCTCATTAATTACAATCAAAAATATAGTCTTAGCATGGCATAAGTTCTGTAGATTTTTGGAAATAGATTTTTCAATTTCGGAGTTTCTCCCAATCAGGGGTAATCCGCTTTTCCCCCCCGGTTTACGTCAGAAAACTTTTAAAAATTGGGCCGAAAAAGGGCTAAATAAAATTTCTCAATTAATCGGCGTAGATGAGACAGTATTAGAAGGTGAAACCTTGTTTTCCCTTTTTCAATTACCAAGATCGGATCTATTTGCGTTCTTTCAGGTACGTCATTTTATTGTGTCACAGGGTTGGAGGTTCCCCTTATCGGT
The DNA here is from genome assembly GCF_027579735.1 of Bombina bombina. Taxonomy (NCBI): domain Eukaryota; kingdom Metazoa; phylum Chordata; class Amphibia; order Anura; family Bombinatoridae; genus Bombina; species Bombina bombina. The sequence goes on from NC_069505.1 coordinate 621,746,618, forward strand.
TGCATGGTCCGATATCAGAGGTTTAATACAGAAAGTTGTGGCAGGAGTCACTTCGATTTCACTAATTTATGACATTATGCTTTCTAAACAATCACAAGGTTTCCTCAGCAGAATCAGCGATCAGTGGAGTAGGTTAATCGGAGATACAGAGCCCGAGAGAATTATACAAAGTTTTAAATCTTTGGAAAATTGTAAAGTTCCCTCAACATGGAAAGAATCACATATGAAATTAATAAACAATTTTTACCTTTATCCAGCTAAATTAGCTCGATTCTATCCTTCTAGATCAGCTTATTGCCCTAGGTGTGTGTATAGGGAAGCGGACCTACTACATATGTTCTGGACCTGTCCTAAGATAAATCAGCTTTGGCTGAAATTTATATATTGGTTTAATAATTTACACGGTGTTACTGTCTCTCTCACGTTTCGGGACATTATCCTGCTGGTTATTCCAGCGATTAGTGCGGACCGGCATTGGACCTGTTCCTTAAATACCTCTATATTAGCTGTAAGACAGAGCATTCTTAAAAAATGGAAAGTGAAAAAAGGGCCGGTACTATCCGAGATCTTGCACGCCATCCAAGATCAAATTATTTTTGAATCATATCATTTACAAGAGGCCTCTGAAGCCAGAATTAAAAAGTTTCTACTAGGGTGGTATCCCATTATTAACTCCTTTCCCAGGCCTATACAAAAACAGATTTTAGTGCCCTTTACATCTTCAGTAAGTTTCGCTGAAATGGTCATACTAAATCTCTTTCCACATACATGGATTTCTAATAGTTCAGAAATTTAATATTAATCTTGGTTAAGAGATAGGGGGTGAAGTGAGAGGATTACGTTTTTTATTATTTTTTTTTATTTTATTTTTCTTCTTCCTCTTCTCTCTCTCTTTTTTTTTTTTCTTTTCTTTTGATGTATGGAAAACAGAAAAATACCCAGCTCGGTGTACAAGTTTTGTTCTTTTTGAGATGATGAATCAAACGTGACAAAGTATATATGTCTTGTACTCTATTATGTTTTTATTTTACAATATGCTTGACCTTGCCATGTGAGGCAGAAAAGGTTTGATGTTATTGATTGTACACTGTACTGGTTTCAAAATAAATATAAAAAAAAAAAAATAGTGTGCTCCAGCCCTTAGCTGTTAAGCAATTGTCTTACCTCAAGGACAGTACACATTTGATTGATGTATTGCAAACGGTAGAATGGGAACCAAATTATTCATGGTTAGTAGTAGACATCAGCTCCTTATACACTTCTATACCACATCATCTGGGTATTGAGGCAGTGGAATTCTTTTTAGAAAGGGAATTAAATCTGGAATTTGATACAAGGAAGTATATTGGTGATGTTCTACGTTTTGTGTTATCCCATAACTACTTCATGTTTGAAGGGACCTACTACAGACAAACATGCGGAACGGCTATGGGGGCTAAATTTGCCCACGCGTTCGCAAATATATATGTCTCGTGGTGGGAACTCACATACATTTACAGTGTTCTGAATCCATGGTTGGAAGACATATTATTATTTGTGAGGTACATAGATGACCTTTTGGTCATTTTAAAGAAACCAGTAAATGAAGAGTTGTTCAATGCATTCATTAGTTTACTGGACAACAACTTCATGAATCTTAAATTTACGGGTATCTTTAATCAAGAGGAAGTGAACTACTTAGATTTGACCCTACAAGCATGTGGCAATAAAGTAATCACTAAGACCTATTGTAAGCCTGTAGCAGGCAACACAATACTGCATGCCTCCTCACAGCACCCTAGTCACCTTATCAAAGCGGTCCCTCGTGGACAGTTTATCAGGATTAAAAGAAACACTCAATCACAAGAAACCTACAGAACACAGTCATTAGATCTTAAAAAAAGACTCATAGCCAGAGGATACAATGCTGGTGCCTTAGAAAAATGTAGAACAGATATTCAGTCTTATGAGGTGTGTAAGTATACTATAAAAGAAAATGCTTTTAGAGACGCCATTGTATTCACCACTGAATACACTGGCCAATATACAAAAATAGCCAAAATTTTACAAAAACATTTTCATATTCTTGAAGGTGATTCTACATTGGCCCCTCACATTAAGAATTGTAAATCTGTGTCCAAGAAACCGCATACACTGGCTCGCAGCCTGTCTCCTAGTTATATAACAAGGACAAGATCTGAAAATTCTAGGTGGCTGGTTAGACAAGGGAACTTTAAGTGCCTAAGCAGAAATTGTGGTATGTGTGGTCATATGAGTGGAGGTAGTTTCTTTACTAGCAGTATAACCAAACGCAGGTATGATATTAACTTTAATGCCAATTGTGATACAACCTTTGGGGTCTATTTGCTCACATGTAATCTTTGTCAGATGCAGTATGTGGGTCAGACCTCAAGGGAGGTCAGAAAAAGATTTAGTGAGAATCTTAGGGACACTAAAAATTATGTAAAGGAATCAGCCATAGCGAACCATTTTAATGGCGAACATTTTACAAACATAGCTAATGTGTCCATTCGTATAATAATTTACCGCCCAGAGGAGGAAATAGATATAATATATTACAAAGAAAGGAAATATATTGGATACTCCAATTACAGACTAGAAGTCTCTTAGGACTAAATCGAGAATGTGACATCAATTTATTTTTTTGATGCTTAATCTCATTGGAGTTATCCTTCATATTTCCTTTCCCTATCTGGTCATTTGGTCTCCCAGAACACTAAGTTTTAAAATACATGTAACCTGTGTCACTGTGTTCTTGAATTCTGTATATCTCTCCTCTATTTTTAAAGGAGAAAAGGTGTTAAGGCCCATATAATATAGTGTTCTCTTACTTACTTAATTACCTAAGAAATTATTATGCAATTTTTGATATTATTGTCTTAGTTCGGTAATTAGAACAAGAGGTCATGTTTGGGTCTAATATTTCTTCCTTTAATCTGTTTATATTTAAAGTTAGACCTTGGAAGATTTTAATTAATGGAAGCCCAAAGTTATTTTACATCGACTATTGTCCCATTAAAGTTCAGTACAATGTTATATAATATTAAAATGTCTTAGTCAGTACAGTAGTTACATCTGATAATAATACAGAATCTAGTTGTTTGCAAATACATTACGATTAGTATTTTTTAATGTAGCAGGTTTTCCTTATTATGCCGTTTTTTTAAGCCATGATGGGGTTAATATTTCTATTAAGGGAAGCATATATAAAGCACACTGTCACACTATGCAATAGATCTATGAGTAAGCGCCTGTAAGGGGCGCAAAACGCGTCAGTTCATCACCTTTGTTCACACCATACCTGCCTTGGAGTTACTTTGAAGGACCCCGCAGACTTTGGATTGGTATTTACTGTATTTTATACTTCATGTTCCAATAAATTTTGGGCGTGTTTCAGCATCAACTTGTGTATGTAGTGCCTGCTTAATTGTTCATCTGCAAACAGAAAATATACTTGCTGATTCTCTGTCCAGCCACCTATCGAATACCGCTCAGTGAGCGTGACGTACTACACCGGACTTCCGTATGTAAAAGTTGTTAGAGGCTGTGGAAGACACAGGATACAATCTCAGGGAGACCCATGAATATGGTGGATTTGAAAAAGACTGCGTTGGTAAGATACTCCGACGTGCGTTTCGGGACTCCGCCCTTTCTCAAGGAGTATGACACGTCATAGTGTTCACTGCCTCTTGTATTTCATTTGATTGGATCACAAGTAGCACACGTTCCTTACGTATATATCATTCACACAATTACTCTAACTAAGCGAACACTACTTTAAAACAGTCTATATACAAAAACACAATTAAGGGCAATAGGAAAATTTATTGAGCAATAATCTATCTCTAATATCATGTTGCAGAATCACATCTGTGATGTCAAACTTATTGTTTGTAATACGTTACACAGAATCTGCTGATCAATATCTATACCTATACATAATAGGTTATATTTCCAACACAGTGAATATTTCTGTATGATAATCATCCACACTTGACACTATACTAGCGTCCCTATATATATAATTAAGAACAGATGGGAATAGTAGAATAACAGATATCTATCTCTAAATGAAGAAACCCCAAGGTATATCTCTATTTAAGCCCCTAGGGGTAAGTATCTAATTTCCTGATCCACTGGGCTTCCTTACGAAAGAGGATCTTTTGTCTATCACCCCCTCTTCTAGGTGGGGGAGCATCATCCACAATTTGAAACCTAAGTTGACTCTTATGTGAATGAGTCAGAAAATGAAAGGCAACTTTGGCATCATAATCTTCTTTATTAATGGCTGCTTTATGTTGTCTAATCTGTTCCCTGACATTCTGTGTGGTCTCGCCCACATATGCCAACCCACATAGGGATTTCATGACATAAATTATGTAACTTGAGTTACAAGTATATGTATTTTTAATGTTAATCTTAGATGCATTATGCAGATGTGTTAAATAATCACCTTTAATGAGGGAATTGCATTGTGCACAACTATAATATGGAAATTAACCTTTTTTATGCAGGGGTAAGGTCGGATTTATAGAACCCAAATCAGCATTGACAAATTCATCCCTCAGGTTTCTATTCCTTTTATAAGAAAAAAAGTGGAGGATTTGTAAATACTTCTGATGTATGGGGATCCTCTTGTAACAGATACCAGTGCTTGGATATCATAAATCTCATTATCCTACTATGTAAGTCATATTGTGTAACCAAAGGTACCGAGAATTGAAGCTCAGTTTTCTGTTTCGGAGCTAACAATCGGCTAGATTTAGAGTTCTGCGGCCAAAGGGGTGCGTTAGCTACGCATGCTTTTTTTCCCCCGCACCTTTTAAATACCGCTGGTATTTAGAGTTCACAGAAGGGCTGCGTTAGGCTCCAAAAAGGGAGCCTACAGGCATATTTACCGCCACTGCAACTCTAAATACCAGCGGTGCTTACGGACGCGGCCAGCTTAAAAAACGTGCTTGTGCACGATTCCCCCATAGGAAACAATGAGGCCGTTTGAGCTGAAAAAAAACCTAACACCTGCAAAAAAGCAGCGTTCAGCTCCTAACGCAGCCCCATTGTTTCCTATAGGGAAACACTTCCTAAGTCTGCACCTAACACCCTAACATGTACCCCGAGTCTAAACACCCCTAACCTTATACTTATTAACCCCTAATCTGCCGCCCCCGCTATCGCTGACCCCTGCATTATACTATAACAACTAATCTGCCGCTCTGTACACCGCCGCAACCTACGTTATCCCTATGAACCCCTAATCTGCTGCCCCTAACCCCCGCCGACCCCTATATTATATTTATTACCCCCTAATCTGCCCCCCCCAACGTCGCCGCTACCTACCTACAAGTATTAACCCCTAATCTGCCGACCGGACCTCACCGCTACTCTAATAAATGTATTAACCCCTAAAGCTAAGTCTAACCCTAACCCTAACACCCCCTAAGTTAAATATAATTTTTATCTAACGAAATAAAATAAATCTTATTAAATAAATTAATCCTATTTAAAGCTAAATACTTACCTGTAAAATAAACCCTAATATAGCTACAATATAAATAATAATTATATTGTAGCTATTTTAGGATTAATATTTATTTTACAGGCAACTTTGTATTTATTTTAACCAGGTACAATAGCTATTAAATAGTTAATAACTATTTAATAGCTACCTAGTTAAAATAATTACAAAAGTACCTGTAAAATAAATCCTAACCTAAGTTACAATTAAACCTAACACTACACTATCAATACATTAACCCCTTAATGACAACTGACATACCAGGTACGTCATGCATTAACAACCAGTTAATGACAATAGACGTACCTGGTACGTCAGTTGTCTAAGAGAGTGCTGGAAGCGATCGCAATCGCTTCCAGCAGCTCTCAGGGTATTGCAGTGATGCCTCCATATGGAGGCATCCTGCAATACCTTTTTAGAAGACTCCGATGCAGAGAGAGCCACTTTGTGGCCCTCTCTGCACCGGTAGCGATGGTGCCGGTTCGTTGGTGGGTGGGAGCATAACAGGGAGGCGGGTGGGCGGCCCATCGCTACCCGGCATCCGGTTCCTGTAAGTGCAATGTGCACGCCGGGTGCCGGGAGCGTGCGGGGGCGCGCGTGCGCGATTAGCTGGCCACTGACACCAATGAGGAGGGAAGAGGGGGAAAAAAGATTTTAAAAATATAAATATATAAGGATCTGGGAGGGGGAGGGGGTTGGGGTATTGTGGGGGGCTGCTACACTACAGAAAATATTAATAATTGCAAAAAGAGAAAAAGATACTTTTGTTTTTGGGGGCAAATTGGGTACTGGCAGACAGCTGCCAGTTCCCAAGATGGCGGCAAATAGGTAGGGGAGAGTGTTAGAGAGCTGGGGGGGGGGGGGGATCATGGAGGTTGGGGCTAAGGCAGGGGTCCATCACAGCTAAAACATTTTTTTTTTTTTTTATTAAAAAAAAAAAGAAAAACTCCTTTTATTTAGTACTGGCAGACTTTCTGCCAGTACTTAAGATGGCGGGGACAATTGTGGGGTGGGGGAGGCAAGAGAGCTGTTTGGGAGGGATCAGGGGGTGGGATGTGTCAGGTGGGAGGCTGATCTCTACCCTAAAGCTAAAATTAACCCTGCAAGCTCCCTGCAACCTACCTAATTAACCCCTTCACTGCTGGGCATAATTTACGTGTGGTGCGCAGCAGCATTTAGCGGCCTTCTAATTACCAAAAAGCAATGCCAAAGCCATATATGTCTGCTATTTCTGAACAAAGGGGATCCCAAAGAAGCTTTTACAACAATTTGTGCCATAATAGCACAAGCTGTTTGTAAATACTTTCAGTGAGAAACCTAAAATTGTGAAAAATGAATTTTTTTTAAATTGTTTGCTCGCATTTGGCGGTGAAATAGTGGCATAAAATATATCAAAATGGGCCTAGATCAATACTTGGGGTTGTCTACTACACTACCCTAAAGCTAAAATTAACCATGCAAGCTCCCTACAACCTACCTAATTAACCCCTTCACTGCTGGGCATAATTTACGTGTGGTGCGCAGCAGCATTTAGCAGCCTTCTAATTGCCAAAAAGCAACCCCAAAGCCATATAAGTCTGCTATTTCTGAACAAAGGGGATCCCAAAGAAGCATTTACAACCATTTGTGCCTTAATTGCAGAAGCTGTTTGTAAATAATTTCAGTGGGAAACCTAAAGTTTGTGACAAAATTTGTGAAAAAGTGAACTTTTTTTTTTTATTTGATGACATTTGGCGGTGAAATGGTGGCATGAAATATACCAAAATGGGCCTAGATCAATACTTTGGGTTGTCTTCTAAAAAAAAAATATATACATGTCAAGGGATATTCAGGTTTTCCTGACAGATATCAGGGTTCCAATGTAACTAGCGCTAATTTTGAAAAAAAGGGGTTTGGAAATAGCAAAGTGCTACTTGTATTTATGGCCCTATAAATTGCAAAAAAAGCAAAGAACATGTAAACATTGGGTATTTCTAAACTCAGGACAAAATTTAGAAACTATTTAGCATAGGTGTTTTTTGGTTATTGTAGATGTGTAACAGATTTTGGGGGTCAAAGTTAGAAAAAGTGTGTTTTTTTCAATTTTTTCCTCATATTTTATATTTTTTTTATAGGAAATTATAAGATATGATGAAAATAATGGTATCTTTAGAAAGTCCATTTAATGGCGAGAAAAACGGTATATAATATGTGTGGGTACAGTAAATGTGTAAGAGGAAAATTACAGCTAAACACAAACACAGCAGAAATGTAAAAATAGCCTTTGTCATTAAGGGTAAGAAAATTGAAAAATGGTCTGGTCATTAAGGGGTTAATTAAATAAACTACCTACAATTATCTACAATTAAACCTAACACTACACTATCAATAAATAAATTAAATACAAATACCTACAAATAAATACAAATAAATACACTAACTAAAGTACAAAAAATAAAAAAAGAACTAAGTTACAAAAAATAAAAAAATAGTTTACAAACATTATAAAAATATTACAACAATTTTAAGCTAATTACACCTACTCTAAGTCCCCTAATAAAATAACAAAGCCCCCCAAAATAAAAAAATGCCCTACCCTATTCTAAAATAAAAATTGAAAAGCTCTTTTACCTTACCAGCCAATAGAATGCAAGCTCAATCTGATTGGCTGATTGGATCAGCCAATCGGATTGAACTTGATCAACAACGCTCCTCCAGCACTCCAGGAAAAGACACAGCAGACTCTGGTAAGTAAAAAGATATAGTCATTTATTCCTTTCAGCAATAAAAACAACAGCATCAATTTGTAATCAGAGGGAAATAGAAGTTATTAGGTCAAACATGTTTCGTCTTCACAACGTAACTTCCTCAATGACCCATAATATTAGGTACTACTGTGCACACCTATATAGGGCAGAAATACACCCCCTTTAATTGGTAATACAATTAACCCTTTAATTGCAAAATGCATTTCATATGGTGCGCATCTGTAAGTACCTAAAGTTAAAATGGCTATTTCTAAGTACCATAGTATTTGAATATTCAAAATATGTTATACAAGCATTTTATACAATTATTAACATTACTATGTTATTTGAAAATTATAACCTATTATAACATAAGTTGGAACACCTTTAGTATAATACTTGTAATAGAAGCACAAAATTGAATGAGAGCTGTATTTACAGAGACAGATATTTTTTCAGATATTTTTTAGATATTTTTTCAAAGTCAAATATTTTTTCTTCTTTCTTTTCACCCCAAACTACATAGAGAGAATAGAGTATGGGCTATACAAAATATTTACAGAGTTATTATATTTTGAAACTTAATTCTTTTTGAATACCACTTGGATTAAATGATATAAGATATCACAGTTTCAGATAGACAAAAGATTTTAGAGATTTAGGAGATGGTTTAGAAATTTTAGAAATTATAGAAGCCATTTTAATCATTTAGTCTACAAACAGTTTCACATCCCACTCACTATTCAAACCTGTAGGTATTCTAGTTCCTAGAGTAAAGATCCAAAAAACCTCTTGCTGTTGTAATTTTTTAATCCTATTTCCCCCTCTGGGATTGTGATCCGCAATTCAGATAAAGGTGGTAATGTAGTCTTACTCAAGCGAGAGGACTACATTAAAGAGGCAACTAGGCAACTTAGTGATAATGAGGTTTATGAAATATTAACCACTGATCCAACGTTTAAATATAGGAAATTGATTTACTCTTAAGAGTGGAGTGATTACAGAGAAAAATGCTGAGTACCTTAGGGTTGATCATCCAGTTGTGGCTATATTCCACTACTTACCTAAGGTTCATAAAAATCTTATCACGCCTCCAGGTCGCCCCATTATTGCGGGTATAGACTCTCTAAATGAACCTCTGAGTGAGATAGTGGATATGTACCTACAACCATTAGTTAAGAATTTGAAGAGCTATATACGAGATACCACTGATTTAATTACACAGGTTGAAAAAGTAGGTTGGAAGGACTCTTACTGTTTTATCACAGTGGATGTGGTGTCACTATACACCTCTATACCTCATCAGGAAGGATTGCAGGCTATTGATTTTTTTCTGGAGAAATATTCTGGTTATGGAAATGATGTTAAACAATTCATCATGAGATCAGTGGAATACCTTCTGACCCATAACTTTTTCTGTTTGAGGGGGAGTTCTATCTCCAGAGACGTGGAACGGCCATGGGGGCAAAGTTTGCTCCAACATATGCCAACCTATATTTAGGTTGGTGGGAGCTGTTCCACGTCTTTGGAGATAGAAACCCCTTCAGAGATAGTATACGGTATTACGGCAGATACATAGATGATCTGCTATTTGTGTGGGACTCTGAAGATCTAAATGACTTGCAGGAATTTTTGAAATATATTAAATGCAATAACTTGAATTTGGATTTTACCTTAGAATTTCAAGAACATCAATCCCATATTTGGATGTGTTACTTAAGACTAATGAACTAAATACAGACATCATAGTAAGTTTATTCAGAAAACCAACAGCAGGTAATACCCTCCTTAATGCCAGATCCTGTCACCCAGGACACACTATCAGAGCAATTCCAAAAAGCCAATACATGAGGGTGAAAAGGAACTGCACCTCAATAGATGACTATAATAAACACTCTAATGAAATCACACAGAGATTTCTTGATAGAGGTTATAATGCAGCTCAATTAGAACATGCTAAGAGACAAGTTGATAATATGGACAGAGAATCACTATTAAAATACAATACAAACAAAAAGAGAAAGAAAGCAAAAGAACATGATAAAAAACCTTTTTTTATTACCACATACATTAAGGAATATGGTCAAATATGCAAAATTATTAAAAATGCATTACCGATATTGCGAACAGACAATGTGTTGAGTAAAATTATAGACTCAGGTCTTATATATGCAAGTAGAAGGTCTAGAACATTGGGTAACATGCTGTCGCCTTCTATGCTACCCTCTGAAAGAAAAAAGAATTGGTTGAGTAAGAAACCAGGGTATCATAGATGTGGCAGTACAAGATGTAAAACATGCTCGTATATAACTTTAGGAGACGAATACACATCACAGGATGAAACCAGGGTGTATAAAATTAAACAATACATTAACTGCAATACGAAATTTGTGATATATTTGTTGACATGCAGGGGTTGTGGAAAAAAGTACGTTGGTCACACGACCAGAAGTCTTAAAGACAGGTTTTTAGAGCACTTACGTGCAATTGAGGATCCAGAATCAACTACACCCATAGCACAACATTTTCATAAATTTCATGCATCTAATAGTTCTTTACTGCGAGTAAGAACATGTATTGAGACATCCCAGAGGGGGAAATAGGATTAAAAAATTACAACAGCAAGAGGTTTTTTTGGATCTTTACTCTAGGAACTAGAATACCTACAGGTTTGAATAGTGAGTGGGATGTGAAACTGTTTGTAGACTAAATGATTAAAATGGCTTCTATAATTTCTAAAATTTCTAAACCATCTCCTAAATCTCTAAAATCTTTGTCTATCTGAAACTGTGATATCTTATATCATTTAATCCAAGTGGTATTCAAAAAGAATTAAGTTTCAAAATATAATAACTCTGTAAATATTTTGTATAGCCCATACTCTATTCTCTCTATGTAGTTTGGGGTGAAAAGAAAGAAGAAAAAATATTTGACTTTGAAAAAATATCTAAAAAATATCTGAAAAAATATCTGTCTCTGTAAATACAGCTCTCATTCAATTTTGGGCTTCTATTACAAGTATTATACTAAAGGTGTTCCAACTTATGTTATAATAGGTTATAATTTTCAAATAACATAGTAATGTTAATAATTGTATAAAATGCTTGTATAACATATTTTGAATATTCAAATACTATGGTACTTAGAAATAGCCATTTTAACTTTAGGTACTTACAGATGCGCACCATATGAAATGCATTTTGCAATTAAAGGGTTAATTGTATTACCAATTAAAGGGGCGTGTATTTCTGCCCTATATAGGTGTGCACAGTAGTACCTAATATTATGGGTCATTGAGGAAGTTACGTTGTGAAGACGAAACATGTTTGACCTAATAACTTCTACTTCCCTCTGATTACAAATTGATGCTGTTGTTTTTATTGCTGAAAGGAATAAATGACTATATCTTTTTACTTACCGGAGTCTGCTGTGTCTTTTCCTGGAGTGCTGGAGGAGCGTTGTTGATCGATTTGACTTATTTTGGAGGCAAGGGTGAGGCTTTCCTATCTTTCTCATAGCACCGGTCTGGATGTACTGACTACAAGTTTCCGGAGGAGTCCTTTTGCTGTAGGACCGGATACTGGGAACCGGAAGTGACGTAGCGCAACGTGAAGACCGTCAGAAGGAGCACAGAGGAGAGGGGAAAAGGATCATACTGGAGCGCTTGCCACTGTTTGTATTGGCGGATTGAACTTGAATATGATTGGCTGATTGCATCAGCCAATCAGAATTTTCCTACCTTAATTCCGATTGGCTGATAGAATCCTATCAGCCAATCGGAATTCGAGGGACGCCATCTTGGATGACATCCCTTAAAGGAACCGTCATTCGTCGGGAAGTCGTCGGCCAGGATGGATGTTCCGCGTTGACGGGATGAAGATGGATCCGGAAGAAAGAAGATTGAAGATGCCGCTTGATAGAAGACTTCAGCCGGATGATGGACCTCTTCAGCCCCCGCTTGGATAAAGACTTCAGCCGGATGATGGACCTCTTCAGCCCCCACTTGGATAAAGACTTCAGCCGGATGATGGACCTCTTCAGCCCCGGATAGGAGGAAGACTTCGGACCCTCTTCTGGACGGATCGGTGATACCCGGCGTGGTGAAGACAAGGTAGGAAGATCTTCAGGGGCTTAGTGTTAGGTGTATTTAAGGGGGGTTTGGGTTAGATTAGGGGTATGTGGGTGGTGGGTTGTAATGTTGGGGGGGGTATTGTATGTTTTTTTTACAGGCAAAAGAGCAGAATTCTTTGGGGTATGCCCTGCAAAAGGCCCTTTTAAGGGCTGGTAAGGGAAAAGAGCTTTTCAATTTTTATTTTAGAATAAGGTAGGGCATTTTTTTATTTTGGGGGGCTTTGTTATTTTATTAGGGGGCTTAGAGTAGGTGTAATTAGCTTAAAATTGTAATATTTTTATAATGTTTGTAAACTATTTTTTTATTTTTTGTAACTTAGTTCTTTTTTTATTTTTTGTACTTTAGTTAGTGTATTTATTTGTATTTATTTGTAGGTATTTGTATTTAATTTATTTATTGATAGTGTAGTGTTAGGTTTAATTGTAGATAATTGTAGGTAGTTTATTTAATTAATTTATTGATAGTGTAGTGTTAGGTTTAATTGTAACTTAGGTTAGGATTTATTTTACAGGTACTTTTGTAATTATTTTAACTAGGTAGCTATTAAATAGTTATTAACTATTTAATAGCTATGGTACCTGGTTAAAATAAATACAAAGTTGCCTGTAAAATAAATATTAATCCTAAAATAGCTACAATATAATTATTATTTATATTGTAGCTATATTAGGGTTTATTTTACAGGTAAGTATTTAGCTTTAAATAGGATTAATTTATTTAATAAGATTTATTTTATTTCGTTAGATAAAAATTATATTTAACTTAGGGGGGTGTTAGGGTTAGGGTTAGACTTAGCTTTAGGGGGTTAATACATTTATTAGAGTAGCGGTGAGGTCCGGTCAGCAGATTAGGGGTTAATAAGTGTAAGTAGGTAGCGGCGATGTGGGGGGGGGGGCAGATTAGAGGTTAATAAATATTATGTATGTGTCGGCGATGTTAGGGGCAGCAGATTAGGGGTACATAGGGATAATGTAGGTTGCGGCGGTGTGGGGTCGGCAGATTAGGGGTTAAAAATTTTTATTAGAGTGGCGGCGATGTGGGGGGGGCCTCGGTTTAGGGGTACATAGGTAGTTTATGGGTGTTAATGTACTTTAGAGCACAGTAGTTAAGAGGTTTATGAACCGGCATTAGCCCAGAAAGCTCTTAACTCCTGGCTTTTCTCTGCGGCTGGAGTTTTGTCATTAGAGTTCTAACGCTCACTTCAGCCAAGACTCTAAATACCAGCGTTAGAAAGATCCCATTGAAAAGATAGGCTACGCAATTGGCGTAGGGGGATCTGCGGTATGGAAAAGTCGCGGCTGGAAAGTGAGCGTTAGACCCTTTTCTGACTCTAAATACCAGCGGGCGGCCAAAACCAGCGTTAGGAGCCCCTAACGCTGGTTTTGACGGCTAACTCAGAACTCTAAATCTAGGCGAATGTTTCTCTGTCTATCTGTTGTACTCTAGAAAGATTATCCTGCACAACTTCCTCTGAATAACGCCTAGCTTTAAACTTATCTGCCATCTGTTCTAATCTCAGCTGAAAATGTAAAGGATCTGTCACTCTCCATTTTGTTCTCAGCAGTTGACTGTAAGGTAAACTCTTGATCATAGCTGGTGGATGAAAACTATCATACAATAATAGGTTATTTCTGTTTGTAGCTTTACAAAAAATGTCACATTCCGAGGCATTGCCTTTTTTAATAACTAAAGGTCAAGGAAACTTTCTCTCTCAACACTATATTCCATGGTAAATTTCAGAAAGTCAGTTTTATTATTCAACTATCTACAAATGCATTTGGTGATGATAGGTCCCCTGTCCATATAAAAAATATGTCATCTATATACCTGTACCAACATAGTACATGCTTTTTAAATTCATCCAGTATATAGATATTCTGTTCCTCAAAACATCCCACAAACAAATTTAGCATATGTGGGTGCGACATTCGAGGCCATAGCTGTACCCCAGGTCTGGACATAGAAGGTATCCTCAAACATGAAATAGTTATAATATAAGATGATATCTAATAGATCTCTGATCAAACCTCGTTCAGATGGAGTATATACTCCCTCTTTCTCAATATAGTAGAGGACACCTCCCATGCCCAGATTATGCGGGATACAGGAATACAGGCTGGAAATGTCCATAGTCACCAATATGCTATCTGACGGTACTTGTAAAGATGTAGTATCTTGAAGATACGAGGTGACACTCCCCAGTAGGGGTCTGATTAAATGATCAACAAAGATAGCAATAGGCTGAAATACTGAATCTGTCCCTGCCACAATGGGGCGCCCAGGTGGATTATATAGATTCTTATGAATCTTGGGCAGTATGTAAAAAACTGGTATTATAGGATACAGTTTAACCAAAAACTTTGCTTGTTGGGTAGTAATTAAATCTATTTCTTTAACCAATTCAACTATTGCCATGATTTTTCTCAAAATCTTATTAGTAAGGTCAAAAGATATACTTTTGTAATTCTCCTCATCTGTAAGTTGCCGTAAAACTTCCATTCTATTCTTCCCCCTATCCATAATAACAAGGGCACCACCCTTGTCAGCCGGTTTTAAAATGATATCTTTGTCTGTCTGAATATCTCTGATAAGATTTCTCTGTGACAATGTTAAATTGTGTTGCTGTCTATACTTAAACTTCCTTTTCATATTCTCAAAATCTCTTTTCACCAAAGTAATAAATGCCTCCACCAAAGGATTAGTAGGGGGTGGGTTAAATTTACTCTTGTGTCTAAGACCCCTTAGATGATATTGAAAAGGAGACTCTTCCACCCCATCTTTATTAATCTGTTGAGGATTTTTCGTGAAGAAGCTCTTCAGGCGCAGTTGTCTGATAAATCTCTGCAGATCACACTCAATTTAAAAAAGTTGGGTTTACTTGATGGAATGAAAGATAAACCTTTATGTAAGATTTGTAATACATTGTCATCATTTTTTTTACCAGAGATATTCACCACAAGTTCTTCCTTAAGAATGGGGGGACCTATCTTTTGTTCTGACGTGTTGTCATCCGATAACCTGAATTGTTTGCCTCTCCTATGCTTACGACCCCCTCGTCTCTGCCTTTTCTCCTGAAGCCTCTGGAGCCTCAGCCCCTGATGGAAAAATGCTGTGCAGAGTAATGTGAGGAGTCACTCCTATCGCTGTCTGAGGAAGATTCTCCCAATAACTTACTCTGTTTAGGAACTCTTCTATTATCTCTCCTAAATGGTACCAAGTCAGGATTTCTCCATTTATAGACTCTATTATTCTTCAGATTGCTACCCAACAAGCAAAGTTTTTGGTTAAACTGTATCCTTTAATACCATTTTTTTACATACTGCCCAAGATTCTAAGAATCTATATGATCCACCTGGGTGCCCCATTGTGGCAGGGACAGATTCAGTTTTTCAGCCTATTGATATCTTTGTTGATCATTTAATCAGACCCCTACTGGGGAGTGTCACATCATATCTTCAAGATACTACTGATTTTTTGAAAAAGGTGTCATCTTTAGGACTACCGTCAGATAGCATATTGGTGACTATGGACATTTTCAGCCTGTATTTCTGTATCCTGCATAATCTGGGCATGGGGGTGTCCTCTACTATATTGAGAAAGAGTGAGTATATACTCCATCTGAATGAGGTTTGATCAGAGATCTATTAGATATTTTATATGAGAACTATTTCATGTTTAAGGATACCTTCTATGTCCAGACCCAGGGTACAGCTATGGGCTTGAATGTCGCACCCACATATGCTAATTTGTTTGTGGGATGTTTTGAGGAACAGAATATCTATATACTGGATGAATTTAAAAAGCATGTACTATTTTGGTACAGGTATATAGATGACATTTTTATATGGACAGGGGACCTATCATCACTAAATGCCTTTGTAGATAGTTGAATAATAAAACTGACTTTCTGAAATTTACCATGGAATATAGTGTTGAGAGAGAAAGTTTCCTTGACCTTTAGTTATTAAAAAAGGCAATGCCTTGGAATGTGACATTTTTTGTAAAGCTACAAACAGAAAGAACCTATTATTGTATGATAGTTTTCATCCACCAGCTATGATCAAGAGTTTACCTTACAGTCAACTGCTGAGAACAAAACGGATAGTGACGGATCCTTTACATTTTCAGCTGAGATTAGAACAGATGGCAGATAAGTTTAAAGCTAGGCGTTATCCGGAGGAAGTTGTGCAGGATAATCTTTCTAGAGTACAACAGATAGACAGAGAAACATTGTTAGCTCTGAAACAGAAAACTGAGCTTCAATTCTCGGTACCTTTGGTTACACAATATGGCTTACATAGTAGGATAATGAGATTTATGATATCCAAGCACTGGTATCTGTTGTAAGAGGATCCCCATACATCAGAAGTATTTAAAAATCCTCCACTTTTTTTCTTATAAAAGGAATAGAAACCTGAGGGATGAATTTGTCAAGGCTGATTTGGGTTCTACAAATCCGACCTTACCCCTACATAAAAAAGGTTAATTTCCATGTTATAGCTGTGCACAATGCAATTCCCTCATTAAAGGTGATTATGTAACACATCTGCATAATGGATCTAAGATTAACATTAAGAATACATATACTTGTAACTCAAGTTACATAATTTATGTCATAAAATCCCTGTGTGGGTTGGCATATGTGGGCGAGACCACACAGAATGTCAGGGAATAGATTAGACTATAGCAGACATTAATAACGAAGATTATGATGCTCCAGTTGTCTTTCATTTTCTGACTCATTCACATAATAAGAGTCAACTTAGGTTTCAAATTGTGTATGATGCTCCCCCTCCTAGAAGAGGGAGTGATAGACAAAAGACTGTTGAAAATAATAAGCACTATCTGTAACTGTTTTTCCTGCAGTGCTTAGTGAGGTCTGAATGGGTTAATTTCTATGCAGGCATTGTTAGTCAGGAGGGGCCTGTCTTGCTTAAGGGCAAAGTTTTATGGTAGCTAGTGTATGTCTGTAATTCCTCCTAAATCTAATCCTTTTCTATCCTTGTATCTAAACATTCAATTCCCTTGTTGTCCTGGTAGGCCAAACATATGTGAGTATATGGATGGATGTATACCATAAATTAGTAAGCTTGTAGAATGATATGCTTTTTACACAGCTCTCTTTGTTAACATAAGAGCAGACATTAGTTCATCCCTGACCTTTGCCCTTTTTGATATATGGTCAGACAGTTAAACCAGATACTTTGAGGAATAGAACTTAGTGAATGGAATTGTGTCTAAACTGTATTTTTTTTTACTTATGTTATAACCATATTTGGTAAAAACCCTTGCATTTTAGCTAGCCAATCATAAACTGTATTAGCCTAGATATGGAGTCCAGAAATGCCCTGTCTCCTGTGTATAAATGTTTGGGAAGGGGACTGACCCCCCAGAGAAAACTTTGTATTCATTCTCTCCTCACTGCAGTGTGTTTTTCAATAAACGAACCCTCTTTAACCTGTCGTGGTCTGAAGAGTTATTCAGTCCAGGGTGAATATAACCAACAAGACCTTCTTTAGTAAGGAAGCTGAGTGGATCAGGAAATTGGATACACTTACCCCTAGGGGCTTAAATAGAGATATACCTTGGGGTTTCTTCATTTAGAGATATCTGTTATTCTACTATTCCCATCTGTTCTTAATTATATATATAGGGACGCTAGTATAGTGTCAAGTGTGGATGATTATCATACAGATAAATTCACTGTGTTGGGAATATAACCTATTATGTATAGGTATAGATATCGATCAGTGGATTATGTGTAATGTATTACGATAAGTTTGACATCACAGATGTGATTTTGCAATATGATATTAGAGATAGATTATTGCTCAATACATTTTCCCATTGCCCTTAATTGTGTTTTTGTATATAGAGTGTTTTAAAGTAGTGTTCGCTTAGAGTAATTGTGTGAATTATATATACGTAAGGAAGGTGTGCTACTTGTGATCCAATCACAAGCGAGACATGAGCTACAAGAGGCAGTGAATACTATGACATGTCATACTCCTTGAGAAAGGGCGGAGTCCCGAAACGCACGTCGGAGTGTCTTACTAAGGCAGTCTTTTTCAAATCCTATTACTATGGCCATTTCTAGCCTGTATTCCTGTATCCTGCATAATCTGGGCACCGGAGTTGTCCTCTACTATATTGAGAAAGAGGGAGTATATACTCCATCTGAAAAGAGGTTTGATCAGAGATCTATTAGATATCTTATATGATAACTATTTCATGTTTGAGGATACCTTCTATGTCCAGACCCGGGGTACAGCTATTGGCTTGAATGTTGCACCCACATATGCTAATTTGTTTGTGGGATGTTTTGAGGAACATAATATCTATATACTGGGTGAATTTAAAAGCATGTACTATGTTGGTACAAGTATATAGATGACATTTTTTTATATGGACAGGGGACCTATCATTACTAAATGCCTTTGTAGATAGTTTGAATAATAAAACAGACTTTCTAAAATTTACCATGGAATATAGTGTTGAGAGAGTGAGTTTCCTTGATACTATCGTTTTTCCCTGAGATTGTATCCTGTGTCTTCAACAGCCTTTAACAACTTTTACATACGGAAGTCCGGTGTAGTACGTCACGCTCACTGAGCAGTATTAGATAGGTGGCTGGACAGAGTTTCAGCAAGTATATTTTCTGTTTGTTGCAGGAGTTGAGATACTGCATGCTCACTGAGCATTATCCAACAGGAAGCTGGACAGAGTATCAGCAAGTATATTCTTTGTTGATTACGAGAACTGAGATGTTGCAAGCCTACATAACATACAGGTTTATTTGTGCAGATGTCTTCTCATTTTATGTGACATTTACCATTGTGATTTGCTCATGAGATACGTTTAAATAAATGCTGCAACACACTCGAACGTTGTATAGAGGCTGACACATAGTCCGGTGACGAGGTCACTAGTTCTACGGACTGGTAAGTCTTGTATATGGGATAGGTCTTTGCTATACATCTAGCCTATAAGGGGTGTGAGACCAAGAATGAGAGGAGTTCTCTAGTTATATAGTGGTTGTATATTGTTTCTGGAACGTCGGGCAGTGAACTTTTTGTAATGAGCTACAATCAAGCCTGGTAGATTGTTACAATACACGTGGATTACAATAGTTACCACCTCTCTCAAGCTACAATCAAGCTTAATATATTGTTACAACATATATGGATTACAAAGTATCACTTTTGAACCCTCATGTCATTTATTCACATTACTGAACTGTGAAACTTCTGGGAAAAGACGCCTCTGTTCTATTTCCCCTTAGGGACGCCTTAGGGGAAGTGTTGTATATGCAAGTGTATGCTGTATGCAAGTCTAAATGAGGATAGGTTAGTGAGTGGTTACCACTCACCATTTGTTGGTGTGTCTCTTGTGTATTTTTTGATGATTGTTTTACTACTATTATTATGATCAAATGATATTTTTGCTAACATTAAATATACATATTTCTTGATACAGTTAGATGTGCTGAGTGTTTTCTATTATTTTGTATTTGTGGGTGTGTAGGCGATACCTTACTCTTGCACTCACCCATTGACATTTGATGATATTTTCTCTATTTATATCCTAGTAGTGCTGTTATAGTGTTGTATATTTAGAATATATATTTATTTGTTACTATGTGTATATACATATATATATATATTTGTGTTACTATGTGTATATACATCTATATTTATGTGTTACTATGTGTTTATACGTCTATATTTATGTGTTATTATGTGTATATACATATATATTTATGTGTTACTATGTGTATATACATATATATATTTATGTGTTACTATGTGTATATACATATATATATTTATGTGTTACTATGTGTATATACATATATATTTATGTGTTAGTATGTGTATATACATATATATTTATGTGTTACTATGTGTATATACATATATATATTTATGTGTTACTATGTGTATATACATATATATATTTATGTGTTTCTATGTGTATATACATATATATTTATGTGTTACTATGTGTATATACATATATATATTTATGTGTTACTATGTGTATATACATATATATATTTATGTGTTACTATGTGTATATACATATATATTTATGTGTTATTATGTGTATATACATATATATTTATGTGTTAGTATGTGTATATACATACAGATACTCGTCGACTTACGACCTATGTGACTTACGGCCATCCGTACTTACGACCATCGGTCGCAATGAAGAGGCGATGCTTATTTGCGTATGTGCGTAAAGAAGCCGCTGCAAAGTTCATTGACACTTTGGATGAATTAATCCAAGAGGGAGGGTATTTACCTGAACAAATATTCAACGTTGATGAAACGGGTCTGGTCTGGAAACGGATGCCTGAGCGCACATACATTCACCAAGAATCAAAAACCATGCCAGGATTTAAAGCATTCAAGGATCGGGTAAGCTTGTTACTTGGAGGAAACGTTGTTGGTTTTAAGCTTAAGCCATTTCTTATCTATCGCTCAGAAAACCCACGTGCATTTAAAAACATTAATAAGCACACGCTGCCTGTGTATTACCGGTCAAATGCTAAATCGTGGATGACTCAGGCATTGTTCACAGACTGGTTTGTTAACTGTTTCATTCCCCAAGTTCATGAATATTGCTTAGGGAAAGTAATCCAGTTCAAAATTTTAATGATTTTAGACAACACACCTGGACATCCACCACACCTGGGTGACCTTAATCCTGATGTAAAAGTGGTTTATATGCCACCTAACACAACACCACTCATTCAACCGATAGACCAAGGGGCAATTGCCACGTTTAAAGCATACTACCTCAGATCTACATTCTCCCAAGCCATAGCTGCTACAGATGCTGATGATGACATAACATTGCGTGATTTTTGGAAAAGTTATAACATTCTTCAGTGCATAAAAAATATTGCAGCAGCGTGGGAGGATGTAACAGAAAAGTGCATGAATGGAATTTGGAAGAAGTGCCTAAAACGATATGTGACCAGATTTGAGAGATTTGAAACAGAGGAAGAGCTCCATGAAATTCGAGAAAACATTGTAAGACTTGCAAACAATCTTGAATTGGAATGTGAAGTGGAAGATGTAGAAGAGCTGTTAGATTATGAGTCAAAAGAACTTTCAAATGAAGATCTAATAGAACTGGAAGCAGAGAGAGTTGCAGAGGAAAATAGGAGAGAGGAAGAAGACAAAGAAGAAGAAGAGCCAGAGAAGAAATTCACTGCAAAGGGGTTGGCTGAAGGCTTTACATTGCTAAATAAAGCTGTCCCCTGAAGGCTTTACATTGCTAAATAAAGCTGTCTCTTGTTTTGAAAACATGGACCAGAATGTTGAAAGATTTAACAAGGTTGACCGTCAAATTCAGGAAGCTGTGCGCGGCTATCGTGAAATCTATGAGGAGAAAAAGAAACAAACGCGTCAAACAAAGCTCAGCAGAACACTGCATCTGAAACCCCTCCAGCCTCAACTCACCAAGATGATAACTCTGATGACATAACTGTAAAAGTACAGTAAAAGAAAAATTTAAGTTCAGTTCCTTTTCTTAAAAGTTTAAAGTAAAATAAGTGTTAAAGTTCCTGCAAACTACTGTACAGGTACAGTAAATGTTATGTTATTATTTTCATAGTACTACAGGTAGAGTACAATTTTTTTTATTTTATTACAGTACAGTATAGGTACAGTACAGTAAATGTTATGTTATTATTTGCATAGTACTACAGGTAGAGTACAATTTATTTTTATTTTATTACAGTACAGTATAGGTACAGTACAGTAAATGTCAGTAATAGTATTTGCACAGTAAATGTTATGTTATTATTTGCACAGTACAGGTACAGTACAGTAAATGTTATTTTATAATAGTATTTGCACAGTAAATGTTATGTTATTATTTGCACAGTACAGGTGCAGTACAGTAAATGTTATTTTATTATTCATACTGTGATGATACTGTATTAGTAAAGGAATTTAAAACAACTCTGGTGTTATTGTTATTATTAATCATGAAATGTCAGCCCAACAAAAACACAATAGATCATATTATTTACATGCCATATATTTTGACCGACTTACGTCCAAATCGTCTTACGACCGGAAGGTCAGAACGTAACGCGGTCGTAAGTCGACGAGTATCTGTATATATTTATTGTAACGGTATAACCCTGGCATAAAAGGGCAGAGGCACAGGCAGCATACAGTATATTTCCCCACTCCCTCCCCCCAAACATGAGTCAAAGCTCCATGGTGAGGGTCCAACAGATATCAGCAAAATGAATAGTTTATTTAAAAGCAGCACACATATTTATACACCCTGGCTTCAGGTTACAGAGGGCATTGGTTAAACAGTAAAGCAAACATATGAACAATGCATCAAACCTCTAACAATTGTCTATTCACAGGTAAAACAGATTAACATATTAAATTAATTAACTGGGGAAGAACGTTTACTCAGACAATCTGATGTTGGGCAGTCTAGTTAACATAATCACACAAAAACACAATCAGTTTACCCAGACAGACTCCTGAGGCACAATCAGATCTGAAACATACATAGAATACATCTTATTACAGAATATAGGAACAGTTCTTATTAGCTATAAAGTCTTTTATGCCCACTTGGCTTATAGAGTCACAATTGCTCCCACAAGGTGCACTTACACCCTGTACCCATCCTGTATTTATGGATACAGGGTGACATAGACATAAGACAGAGTTATGAAAGTACATGGGGTGTCCAGCATATAAAATTCCATATTTCCATGCAGTCTCTGGGTATCCTTAAGCCCATGTACCTCCAGCCCAAAGAATGTTCCATAACAGGCCCTCCAATGCACAGTGGCGAGATTGGTCTCGTCACATCTCTCCCCTTTTCCAAACAGACTAACAGGGTATCTGACCTCCTGCCGGTCAGTGCCCTGGTTAGTCCAGCAACCCACCCATAAAACACAATTAGTAGTACAGCCCACCCATAATAAATGGTTACTACACCTGAGTACGGGGAAAACTTGTCCATGTCCAGGTGCCTCACCACAGCTGTGTGGGGGACTGGTACGCTGAATTGGTGGGTTGCGAGGTGGGCAGAGACCAGCTGTACTCTGCCCGGGTGCCAGCACTACCATGGAAGTAGCCTGGTGGGAGCCTGGTTGCTGGAGGGGGAGACCGACTGTCTCCCCTTTGGATACATAGCTGTGCTGCTGAAGGGGGAGACCAATCGTCTCCCCTTTGGCTAAACAGCCCTGTTGCTGGGGGACAGGACCAACTGTCCCTACCCCCTGTGCTGTAAGTGCAGAGACCACGGTCCCATCTGCTCGGTTGTGGTGCTTACTGTCTCCCCCTGGTGCGTGAAGCTGCCGCTGGGGAGAGGGGGTAACAAGCTCCTCTCCCATACATACTTCCAGCCGCTGGGGAATGGAGACTGGGCTCCCAATCCACTGCATCTCACTCTGCTGATGGGGGGCAGAACCAACTGTCTCTGCCCCCTGTAACTCAGCCTGCCGCCGGGGAATGGAGTCTGGGCTCCCAATTCCCTGCATATTCCCCTGCTGCTGGGGGACAGGACCAACTGTCTCTGCCCCCTGTAACTCAGCCTGCCGCTGGGGAATGGAGTCTGGGCTCTCAATTCCCTGCATATTCCTCTGCTGCTGGGGGACAGGACCAACTGTCTCTGCCCCCTGTAACTCAGCCTGCCGCTGGGGAATGGAGTCTGGGCTCCCAATTCCCTGCATATCACTCTGCTGCTGGGGGACAGGACCAACTGTCTCTGCCCCCTGTAACTCAGCCTGCCGCTGGGGAATGGAGTCTGGGCTCCCAATTCTCTGCAGGACCGGTGGAGAGACCTCGGTCCCATCTCTACCGGCCACCTGGGGTCCTTCCCAGTAAATCTCCACAATATCTTCCCAGCTGAATGGGTCTGGATCTGGGTCTTTCACCTTGCTGTCCTGCTGAGCCTTCCCAATGGAGTGGAAGAGATCTCGGTAGTCCTGCTCCAGTTCCCACTCCAGGGCTGCTAAGTGAGCCAGGTCTGGCTCTACCTCATGGGGGTCAGCCCAGTCATGCCTAGCCTCCCTCTCATAGAAAATGTCCTGAAGTCTGGTCTGCGCAGGGCTCCCAAAGTCAGGCTCTGCAAAGGACTCCCATAACAAGCCAGGACCATCAAACTCCTCTCCCTCTGGTTTGTCATGCTCGGCTGTCCAGGGTATATACAGTGCCATATACCACCAGAGCGCCTGGTAGGCATCCTCCAGCCATAGCTCCTGCCATACCCGGTGCTCTAGTTCCTTCACCCATTCCTCCAGGGGCTGCTCTCCCAGGAAGGGCATCCGCAGGGCCACTTGCTTCTGCAACCGCTGCTCTTCACTGGGGAGACTCTTACCCTGCTGGTATTGTACATTGTCCAGGGCCTGGTACCAGATGCCTTTCCATAATGCATCACGGCCATACAGGTCCTCCTCCTCATATAACACTGCTGGTTCCATTCTGTTGCTTTTAGGGTCGCTGTACTGGGACATGCGTTGCCCCCAACTTGTAAATCCACGGAATGGTGTCTCCTGTAGCTGTCCTTCTGGCTGTAGGAACAATCCCGTCGCTTGCCACCAATTGTAACGGTATAACCCTGGCATAAAAGGGCAACGGCACAGGCAGCATACAGTATATTTCCCCACTCCCTCCCCCCAAACATGAGTCAAAGCTCCATGGTGAGGGTCCAACAGATATCAGCAAAATGAATAGTTTATTTAAAAGCAGCACACATATTTATACACCCTGGCTTCAGGTTACAGAGGGCATTGGTTAAACAGTAAAGCAAACATATGAACAATGCATCAAACCTCTAACAATTGTCTATTCACAGGTAAAACAGATTAACATATTAAATTAATTAACTGGGGAAGAACGTTTACTCAGACAATCTGATGTTGGGCAGTCTAGTTAACATAATCACACAGGGACACAATCAGTTCACCCAGACTCCTGAGACACAATCAAATCTGACACATACATAGAATGCATCTTATTACAGAATATAGGAACAGTTCTTATTAGCTATAAAGTCTTTTATGCCCACTTGGCTTATAGAGTCACAATTGCTCCCACAAGGTGCACTTACACCCTGTACCCTTCCTGTATTTATGGATACAGGGTGACATAGACATAAGACAGAGTTATGAAAGTACATGGGGTGTCCAGCATATAAAATTCCATATTTCCATGCAGTCTCTGGGTATCCTTAAGCCCATGTACCTCCAGCCCAAAGAATGTTCCATAACAGGCCCTCCAATGCACAGTGGCGAGATTGGTCTCGTCACATTTATGTGTTACTATGTGTATATACATATATATTTGTGTTTCTATGTGTATATAGATATATATTTATGTGTTACTATGTGTATATACATATATATTTATGTGTTACTGTGTGTATATACATATATATTTATGTGTTAATATGTGTATATACATATATATTTGTGTTATGTGTATATACATATATATTTATGTGTTAATATGTGTATATAGTAGTAATAAGTACCCCCCCCCCCTCTGTGTGTGACAGTACTACCCTGGGTAGTAATAAGTACCCCCCTCTGTGTTTGACAGTACTACCCTGTGCAGTAATAAGTATTCCCCCTCTGTGTGTGACAGTACTACCCTGGGCAGTAATAAGTATTCCCCCTCTATGTGTAACAGTACTACCCTGGGCAGTAATAAGTATTCCCCCTCTGTGTGTGACAGTACTACCCTGGGCAGTAATAAGTATTCCCCCCTCTGTATGTGACAGTACTAACCTGGGCAGTAATAAGTATTCCCCCTCTATGTGTAACAGTACTACCCTGGGCAGTAATAAGTATTCCCCCTCTGTGTGTGACAGTACTACCCTGTGCAGTAATAAGTATTCCCCCTCTGTGTGTGACAGTACTACCCTTTGCAGTAATAAGTATTCCCCCTCTGTGTGTGACAGTACTACCCTGTGCAGTAATAAGTATTCCCCCCTCTGTATGTGACAGCACTACCCTGGGCAGTAATAAGTATTCCCCCTCTGTGTGTGACAGTACTACCCTGTGCAGTAATAAGTATCCCCCCTCTGTATGTGACAGTACTACCCTGTGCAGTAATAAGTATCCCCCCTCTGTATGTGACAGTACTACCCTGTGCAGTAATAAGTATTCCCCCCTCTGTATGTGACAGTACTACCCTGGGCAGTAATAAGTATTCCCCCTCTGTGTGTGACATTACTACCCTGTGCAGTAAAAAGTATTCCCCTCTGTGTGTGACAGTACTACCCTGGGCAGTAATAAGTATTCCCCCTCTGTGTGTGACAGTACTACCCTGGGTAGTAATAAGTATTCCCCCCTCTGTATGTGACAGTACTACCCTATGCAGTAATAAGTATTCCCCCCTCTGTATGTGACAGTACTACCCTGTGCAGTAATAAGTATTCCCCCCTCTGTATGTGACAGTACTACCCTGGGCAGTAATAAGTATCCCCCCCTCTGTATGTGACAGTACTACCCTGTGTAGTAATAAGTATCCCCCCTCTGTGTGTGACAGTACTACCCTGGGCAGTAATAAGTACCCCCTCTGTGTGTGACAGTACTACCCTGGGCAGTAATACGTATTCCCCATCTGTGTGTGACAGTACTGCCCTGTGTAGTAATAAGTATTCCCCCTCTGTTTGTGACAGTACTACCCTGTGCAGTAATAAGTATTCCCCCTCTGTGTGTGACAGTACTACCCTGTGCAGTAATAAGTATTCCCCCTCTGTGTGTGACAGTACTACCCTGGGCAGTAATAAGTATTCCCCCTCTGTGTGTGACAGTACTACCCTGGGCAGTAATAAGTATTCCCCCTCTGTATGTGACAGTACTACCCTGGTTTGTAATAAGTACCCCTCCTCTGTGTGTGACAGTACTACCCTGGGCAGTAATAAGTATTCCCCCTCTGTGTGTGACAGTACTACCCTGTGCAGTAATAAGTATTCCCCCTCTGTGTGTGACAGTACTACCCTGGGCAGTAATAAGTATTCCCCCTCTGTGTGTGACAGTACTACCCTGTGCAGTAATAAGTATTCCCCCTCTGTGTGTGACTGTACTACCCTGTGCAGTAATAAGTATTCCCCCTCTGTGTGTGACAGTACTACCCTGGGCAGTAATAAGTATTCCCCCTCTGTGTGTGACAGTACTACCCTGTGCAGTAATAAGTATTCCCCCTCTGTGTGTGACTGTAATACCCTGTGCAGTAATAAGTATTCCCCCTCTGTGTGTGACAGTACTACCCTGTGCAGTAATAAGTATTCCCCCTCTGTGTGTGACAGTACTACCCAGTGCAGTAATAAGTATTCCCCCTCTGTATGTGACAGTACTACCCTGGGCAGTAATAAGTATTTCCCCTCTGTGTGTTACAGTACTACCCTGGGCGGTAATAAGTATTCCCCCTCTGTGTGTGACAGTACTACCCTGTGCAGTAATAAGTATCCCCCCCTGTCTGTGACAGTACTACCCTGTGGAGTAATAAGTATTCCCAATCTGTGTGTGACATTACTACCCTGGGTAGTAATAAGTACCCCCCCTCTGTGTGTGACAGTACTACCCTGGGTAGTAATAAGTACCCCCCTCTGTGTTTGACAGTACTACCCTGTGCAGTAATAAGTATTCCCCTTCTGTGTGTGACAGTACTACCCTGGGCAGTAATACGTATTCCCCCTCTGTGTTTGACAGTACTACCCTGTGCAGTAATAAGTACCCCCCCTCTGTGTGTGACTGTACTGCCCTGGGTAGTAATAAGTACCCCCCCTCTGTGTGTGACAGTACTACCCTGGGTAGTAATAATTATTCACCCTCTGTGTGTGACAGTACTACCCTGGGTAGTAATAAGTACCCCCCCTCTGTGTTTGACAGTACTACCCTGTGCAGTAATAAGTATTCCCCCTCTGTGTGTGACAGTACTACCCTGGGCAGTAATACGTATTCCCCCTCTGTATGTGACAGTACTACCCTGTGCAGTAATAAGTATCCCCCCTCTGTGTGTGACAGTACTACCCAGTGCAGTAATAAGTATTCCCCCTCTGTATGTGACAGTACTACCCTGGGCAGTAATAAGTATTTCCCCTCTGTGTGTTACAGTACTACCCTGTGCAGTAATAAGTACCCCCCCCCCTCTGTGTGTGACAGTACTACCCTGTGCAGTAATAAGTACCCCCCCTCTGTGTGTGACTGTACTGCCCTGGGTAGTAATAAGTACCCCCCTCTGTGTGTGACAGTACTACCCTGGGTAGTAATAAGTACCCCCCCTCTGTGTGTGACAGTACTACCCTGTGTAGTAATAATTATTCACCCTCTGTGTGTGACAGTACTACCCTGGGTAGTAATAAGTACCCCCCCTCTGTGTTTGACAGTACTACCCTGTGCAGTAATAAGTATTCCCCCTCTGTGTGTGACAGTACTACCCTGGGCAGTAATACGTATTCCCCCTCTGTGTTTGACAGTACTACCCTGTGCAGTAATAAGTACCCCCCCTCTGTGTGTGACAGTACTACCCTGGGTAGTAATAAGTACCCCCCTCTGTGTGTGACAGTACTACCCTGTGCAGTAATAAGTATTCCCCCTCTGTGTGTGACAGTACTACCCTGTGCAGTAATAAGTATTCCCCCTCTATGTGTGACAGTACTACCCTGGGCAGTAATAAGTATTCCCCCTCTGTGTGTGACATTACTACCCTGTGCAGTAAAAAGTATTCCCCCTCTGTATGTGACAGTACTACCCTGGGCAGTAATAAGTATTCCCCCTCTGTGTGTGATAGTACTACCCTGGACAGTAATAAGTATTCCCCCTCTGTGTGTGACAGTACTACCCTGGGTAGTAATAAGTACCCCCCCTCTGTATGTGACAGTACTACCCTGGGCAGTAATAAGTATTCCCCCTCTGTGTGTGACAGTACTACCCTGTGCAGTAATAAGTGCCCCCCCCTCTGTGTGTGACAGTACTACCCTGTGCAGTAATAAGTATTACCCCTTTGTGTGTGACAGTACTACCCTGGGCAGTAATACGTATTCACCCTCTGTGTGTGACAGTACTACCCTGGGCAGTAATACGTATTCACCCTCTGTGTGTGACAGTACTACCCTGGGCAGTAATACGTATTCACCCTCTGTGTGTGACAGTACTACCCTGGGCAGTAATAAGTATTCCCCCTCTGTATGTGACAGTACTACCCTGGGCAGTAATAAGTATTTACCCTCTGTGTGTGACAGTACTACCCTGGGCAGTAATAAGTATCCCCCCTCTGTGTGAGAAAGTACTACCCTGGGCAGTAATAAGTATTCCCCCTCTGTGTGTGACAGTACTACCCTGGGCAGTAATAAGTGCCCCCCCCCCCCTCTGTGTGTGACAGTACTACCCTAGGTAGTAATAAGTATTCACCCTCTGTGTGTGACAGTACTACCCTGTGCAGTAGTAAGTATTCCCCCTCTGTGTGTGACAGTACTACCCTGTGCAGTAGTAAGTATTCCCCCTCTGTGTGTGACAGTACTACCCTGGGCAGTAATAAGTATTCCCCCTCTGTGTGTGACAGTACTACCCTGTGCAGTAATAAGTATTCCCCCTCTGTGTGTGACAGTACTACCCAGTGCAGTAATAAGTATTCCCCCTCTGTATGTGACAGTACTACCCTGTGCAGTAATAAGTATTCCCCCTCTGTGTGTGACAGTACTACCCAGTGCAGTAATAAGTATTCCCCCTCTGTATGTGACAGTACTACCCTGGGCAGTAATAAGTATTTCCCCTCTGTGTGTTACAGTACTACCCTGGGCGGTAATAAGTATTTCACCTCTGTGTGTGACAGTACTACCCTGGGCAGTAATAAGTATTCCCCCTCTGTGTGTGACAGTACTACCCTGTGCAGTAATAAGTATCCCCCCCTGTCTGTGACAGTACTACCCTGGGCAGTAATAAGTATTCCCCCTCTGTGTGTGACAGTACTACCCTGTGCAGTAATAAGTATCCCCCCTCTGTATGTGACAGTACTACCATGTGCAGTAATAAGTATTCCCCCTCTGTGTGTGACAGTACTACCCTGTGCAGTAATAAGTACCTTCCTCTGTATGTGACAGTACTACCCTGTGCAGTAATAAGTATTCCCCCTCTATGTGTGACAGTACTACCCTGTGCAGTAATAAGTATTCCTCATCTGTGTGTGACAGTACTACCCTGTGCAGTAATAAGTATTCCCCCTCTGTGTGTGACAGTACTACCCTGGGCAGTAATAAGTATTCCCCCTCTGTGTGTGACAGTACTACCCTGGGCAGTAATAAGCATTCCCCCTCTGTGTGTGACAGTACTACCCTGGGCAGTAATAAGTATTCCCCCCTGTCTGTGACAGTACTACCCTGGGCAGTAATAAGTATTCCCCCTCTGTGTGTGACAGTACTACCCTGTGCAGTAATAAGTATTCCCCCTCTGTGTGTGACAGTACTACCCTGTGCAGTAATAAGTATTACCCCTCTGTGTGTGACAGTACTACCCTGTGCAGTAATAAGTATTCCCCCTCTGTGTTTGACAGTACTACCCTGTGCAGTAATAAGTACCCCCCCTCTGTGTGTGACAGTACTACCCTGTGCAGTAATAAGTACCCCCCCCCTCTGTGTGTGACAGTACTACCCTGTGCAGTAATAAGTATTCCCCCTCTGTGTGTGACAGTACTACCCTGTGCAATAATAAGTATTCCCCCTCTGTATGTGACAGTACTACCCTGTGCAGTAATAAGTATTCCCCCTCTGTGTGTGACAGTACTACCCTGTGCAGTAATAAGTATTCCCCTTCTGTATGTGACAGTACTACCCTGTGCAGTAATAAGTACCCCCCCCCCCTCTGTGTGTGACAGTACTACCCAGTGCAGTAATAAGTATTCCCCCTCTGTATGTGACAGTACTACCCTGTGCAGTAATAAGTACCCCCCCCCCCCCTCTGTGTGTGAGAGTACTACCCTGTGCAGTAATAAGTATTCCCCCTCTGTATGTGACAGTACTACCCTGGGCAGTAATAAGTATTCCCCCTCTGTGTGTAACAGTACTACCCTGTGCAGTAATAAGTATTCCCCCTCTATGTGTGACAGTACTACCCTGTGCATTAATAAGTATTCCCCCCTCTGTGTGTGACAGTACTACCCTGTGCAGTAATAAGTATTCCCCCTCTGTATGTGACAGTACTACCCTGTGCAGTAATAAGTACCCCCCCCCTCTATGTGTGACAGTACTACCCTGTGCAGTAATAAGTATCCCCCCCCCCTCTATGTGTGACAGTACTACCCTGTGCAATAATAAGTATTCCCCCCCTCTATGTGTGACAGTACTACCCTGTGCAGTAATAAGTATTCCCCCCCTCTATGTGTGACAGTACTACCCTGTGCAGTAATAAGTATCCCCCCCCCCCTCTATGTGTGACAGTACTACCCTGTGCAGTAATAAGTACCCCCCCCCCCCCCCTCTATGTGTGACAGTACTACCCTGTGCAGTAATAAGTATTCCCCCTCTGTGTGTGACAGTACTACCCTGTGCAGTAATAAGTACCCCCCCCCCCCCCTCTGTGTGTGACAGTACTACCCTGTGCAGTAATAAGTATTCCCCCTCTGTGTGTCACTATTAGCCTTACATATTAAAAGGCTTTTACATTTTAAGGCTATTAGGCTAGGCTAAGGCAGCAGTCACAAAAAACAAATTAAAGAACAGAATTCTAATCAGTGAGCTGAATTTAATATGGGGTGGTGCAATGTTCCAGAAACCCTTAAAAACACTTTTTGTAGAAAGGCAGCAGTCCCAGTGACACTTCAGTTTTGCTTAGAACTAGCACAGCATTAGCAATGTGTTTCAATCAAAGGAAGACTTAGTTTTTGTATGGAATCTTTAAGGGTTTCCGGAACATTGCACCACCCCATATTAAATTCCGCTCACTGATTAGAATTCTGTTTTTTTTAGTAGTAAGGGGCTGAACAATCTATAGCACATCAGGGACAAGGCACTGGCAGATAGTGGAGGAATGAAAGGTAGTGAAGTCTCCTGTAATGGAGTTAAGGGCCTGAGCATGACAGGGGAGTGAAAATCCCAGGGTAGTGTAAGTAGCAACAATGTTGCAAGGTTAGGGGAGGTTCCAAACTCACCAGGTTTAAGGAAGATTCTGGAATATTCCGGCCTCTTCTGCCTGGGATTTTCAAGGTGAAAGTTTCCTGTGATCAACTTCGCAGTCATGTCCAGATCCAAGAGGACTTCGGCGTTGCCACAGCGATTTAGGGAGGCTGCAGGAGTGATCACACGCAACACAGCACCTGGAAGACAGGAGGAAGAGATTGAGGATGTGATTCCACCTACACTTCGCAAAAACAGGCCTGTATCCTCAGTCCTGGGCCCTAGGCCCACTACTTCTACTGCGTTGCTACCCAGTGTGATACCCCCTGCCACCCCACTTACTGCTCCCCCAGCTATTGCTGGGCCCTCTGAGGAAGCTGCTGAGAGGCCTCCTGCAGCGGAGGGCACAGCAGGGGGAGTACTAGCACCCAGTCTGTCGCAGGCCTTGGAGGCCGGTGTGGGGGCTCTGACTGCCTCCGGTATGACACCGGAGGCTGCAGCGGCTGTAGTAGGCCTATTCAAGGCCTTAACGGCTGCAGTACTCCCGGCGGTGGCCTTGCCGCCAGGGGGTGAAGCTCCTAGTAATCTGGCCCCAGGGCTGATTACACAGGGGCCCAGCATTCAATTGGTGGCTCAGGGGGGCCCTGCGGTGGCCGGGCCTAGCTCCGTGAGCGGACCGGCCCCGCATCCATTGGTGGTTCAGTCGGCGTCACTTACTGTAGGCCCTGGCTCCAAGCGCGGCCTACCGCGCGCAACGCCCACATCCGGTCTGGCACCTCCAACGTCTGTAGCGTCTGACGTCACTTCCGGGAGTGACGCGCACAGGTCAGGAGGGTCCAGTTCGGTTGCGGAGCGTGGGAGGCCGAAGAAGAGACCGGGTAGAGTGATGACCGGAGGTGAGTGGGGAGTGCCTGGGCTGGCTGGTTCTGCTGCGCAACGCTCTGCAAAAAGCTTGAGAGGCACAAGAGTGGCATGGATGAGCAGAGGTCATACCATGGTTAGAGGGGGTTTCAGAGGGGATAGGTCAGTCAGCGAAAGGGGTGTTAATATGCGAGGGACCCATAGGGGGCAATTTGGCACAGGCTATCTTAATGTGCATCAGACTCAAGGGGGCATAATGGCACCAAGGGTACAGATTGCAAATGTGAGTGACGTGGCGATGCATAGTGTGCAGGCAGAGCATGGTATGAACATGAGTAGTGTGAATGCACCCATGGGGGAGATTACTGGTGGCTTGGGGGACGTTAGTGGTGTGGTTGGTGCAGTGTCACAGAGGGTATCTACCCCTGTCGCTGGACACAGTTCGGATGCTACACTGGTCAGCCTAGGTACTTCTCTCTCCTTTCTCTCCCCATTGCAGGGCTCGGGACCGGCTTCTTCACCAGCAGGGATGGCCAGTACAGTGGAGCAAGCGGTGGATCGGCAAGCTGGAGAAGGACCCTCAGGAGCGGTGGCAGCGACTTCTGGGACCGGTGAGAACCAAATTTCTTTGTTGCAGCATACACTAAGCGCGGGCTCTAGCTCAGAATCAGATTCAGATAGTGGTAGGAAGCTGGGTCTGAACAGTAAGGGGCACAGGCGCATGTTCAGGATGCTTAAGCTGCTAGTGGCAGAGAGAGCTCAGGCTAGGAGCGTAGGCATATTGGAGCAGGCACAGGTGGCGGCAGGCCAGGGCACAAGTATAGCTGGAGCAACTTCCCCCGCGGTGGCATCAGCCGCGGGGGTGCAGCAAGGGAGCGTGGTTAGGGCCAGGCAGGTGGCCTTACAGGGGGACTCTTACCCCTGTAAAATCCACTGCATTCATGCTCACCTTAAATCCAAGACAGTTCAAAAGATTAGAGATCACAAATATGTGAATATTTTTGAACTGTCTTTGGAGGCACAGAGGGACAAGGAGCGGAGTGAGGATGGGACGGGCCCCAAAAAATTTCAGCGGCCGGACACATTTGACGAGTGGAGGCGCTGCTTCCGCGTGTTCTTGTCATGCTATATTGAGCAGAGGCCGGAGGCGGCTGGAGACGTCATAAAGTACGCGGACATAAAGTGGCGGACATACGATAGTGAGTTCCGCCGTAAAATGGTGGGCAATCCGGTCCTTAACTTTGGGATTAAGGATCTGGATTTGTGGTCCTTGCTCACTCCCGACAAGGTCGGCGGCGTGGCCAGCCGCCTGGGGGCGCAAAGAAGCCAGACTGTTGTCAAGCGCCCTGCTGATAGAGGGGATATCGGAGGGTTTCCGAATCCCTACACAGGGCACAGTTGTGGGCTCGGCTTCTCATAGGAACCTGAAATCCGCGTATGAGATGCTGAATGAGGTCCGTAAGAAGCTCGATAAGGAGTTTTCTCTAGGAAGGTTTGCTGGACCATTTGAGGCACCACCAATACGGGGATTGGTCATATCACCGCTGGGGGTGGTTCCCAAAAAGGACCCTGGAAAATTTCGCCTCATCCAGAACCTATCATACCCAAAGAGCGGGTCCGTGAACGATGCTATTGACCCGGCGATCAGCTCGGTGTCTTACCAGTCGTTCGACCAAGCCCTGGAGCTCGTCAGAGCGGCTGGACCGGCTGCTCTGATGGCCAAATTGGACATTGAGTCCGCCTTCCGCTTGCTGCCAATACATCCCACTTCTTTCAGGTTAATGGGGTGCAAGTTCGAAGGTTATTACTACGTCGACAAATGTTTGCCCATGGGCTGTTCAGTGTCGTGTGCATACTTTGAGGCATTCAGTACGTTCCTCCACTGGGCGATTGCGATGGCAGCGTGTGTGGGGGCGATAGCGCACTATCTTGACGACTTCCTGCTGGTTGGCAGTGCCGACATGCAGGAATGTGCCCAACTTATGATAGTAATGCACAGATTGATGGCGGAATTTGGGGTTCCGCTGGCGGAAGACAAGACCCAAGGGCCTTGCACGAGGCTCACTTTCTTGGGGATTGAAATCGACACTGCTGAAAGGCTCTGTCGTCTCCCTGTGGACAAGGTGGGCGCCATGCTTACTTCAGTACGTAAGGCGATGGCGGCACCGTCCATGCATTTAAAGGAGCTACAATCATTGCTAGGCCTCCTCAACTTTGCATGCAAGGTGATACCTATGGGTCGCGCATTCAACAGGAGGATGGAGGCCAAGTTGGCCGGTCCTCTACGGGACCGAGTCATAAAGGTGTCTGACGAGATGAGGGAGGATCTCCAAGTTTGGGAGAGTTTCCTCACAGACTTTAACGGGACCTTGCTGTGGAGGGCGCCGAGGGCATCAAGCCAGGCAGCTCACCTCTTCACGGACGCTGCTGGGGCACATGGCTACGGGGCTTACCTTGAAGGTTGGTGGAGCGTGGAACCATGGCCAGAGGCATGGGCACAGGCAGGGATGACTAGAAACCTGACACTGTTGGAGCTCTTTCCAATCGTGGTGGCGATTGAATTGTGGGGCCGGTTTCTAAAAGACAGGTTCATTGTGTTCTGGACGGATAATGCTAGCGTCGTCTTTGCTATTAACAGGCTATCTGCATCGTCACCGGTGGTGGTAAGATATATTCGTCACCTGGTGCTTCGTTGCTTGCAGCATAATATTCAGTTTGAGGCGCGGCATGTACCGGGGGTGAACAACACCTTGGCGGACGCTCTGTCAAGGTTCCAGTAGGAGCAGTTCCGCAGGTTGGCGCCAAATGCTGAGGCACAAGGCTTACCCTGCCCTCCTTCTATTTGGCAGGTGGCGGGGATTGGGATTCCATCCAGCAGTTAGTGCAGGCTTTGTTGGCCCCAAGCACTTGGAGAGCTTACGCACAGCATTGGGGTGAGTGGATAGAATATTGCGCGGCGCACGGCGTTAGCTTGCAAGAAGTCCCAAGGGAGTTGTTTCTCGGTTGGCTGGCCAGGTGGCAGCGACGCCGCCCGTCTAAAGGGGCGATATCCATTAAAATTGCAGCCGTATCCTTTTTCTGCAACCTGTTGGAGTATCCCAACGTGACAAGAAACTTCTTGGTGCGGCAGGTAGTGAAAGGATGGGGAAGGCTGGAAGGGCGGTTGCTGGATGCGAGAGAGCCGATAACCGCACACCGTCTGCTTAGGCTGCTGAGGCGTTGGACTCAGTGTGCAGGAACGCCTACGAGAAAGGATATAAGGAGGGTGGTGCATATAAAACATACACCACACTCCTAGGGGGCGCTAACAATAAGCAGCAAACAGTAAGCAGATATATACAGATAATTAAGAGAATATACAATAAACCTAGCACACTTATATCAGATTATTAGAGATGATATGCTCACAAGTGGACCCAGATGATATTAGTATAATCAAATAACAAAAATGTCCACACAAAGAATAATCCAAAAGAAAGAAGGCAGCTCTCTGTCATAGGACGGTCATCCTGGTGTGGCGTGATCTATAAGAGAAAGAAGCACAGAGGCGCCAACATGGCCTAGTAACGTCACGGCAGTCAGATACAAAACATCAGCAGGATAGGAAATATAGGAAATATACTCACAAGCGTAGCGCACCCAAATGGTGCTATTGTGGCTGAGGAAACAGCCTGTGGTGGCTGAGAAACATGTTGCTGTTTTTAAAATAAAAGTTTTTAAATATACACTTGCTTTATCACAATTATTCTGCTCCTGTTTGGGGGCATAGTGTGTGTGCTAGTTCTATCTTCCAAAGTGGTGATTTTCTGCATCCTGCAAATTGGATTCCACAGTCCACTGGGCGGCTGAGAGGTCCCAGTACTGCTGATATTGCACCTGGTGGTGCTTTGTTTCCTGTAAGTACAACCTTGAATCCTTTTATATCTGGTGTACAAACGTTACTGGGCTATGTGTGTGCCTTTTTTGCCCTTATAGGCACCATAGGATAGGCCCTCGCCAAGGATCATCTCTATCTGGCTGGAGACACCAGTGAGCTGGACCACTGTTTAATGTTCCAGGCTGCCACAATAGCACCATTTGGGTGCGCTATGCTTGTGAGTATATTTCCTATCCTGCTGATGTTTTGTATCTGACTGCCGTGACGTTACTAGGCCATGTTGGCGCCTCTGTGCTTCTTTCTCTTATAGATCACGCCTACGAGAAAGCTTTGTTTGAATAAGCCTTTACGGTCACTTTCTTTGCAGCACTCAGACCCGGGGAGTTAGTCTCGGCTTCTAAGCGAGCGGTGGGGTCTGGGATTCAGATGTCCCACATTAAATGGGCAGGGGATAACATGTTACTGCTCATCCCTCATTCTAAAACAGATCAGGACAGGAGAGGGGCATGGGTAACCCTCTCCCCCTCGGGGTCGGAGGCATGCCCGGTGAGGGCGGCCAAGGCCTACATAGCGCTTCGGAGACTGGATAAGCCGCAGTTCTTGGTGCACGCGGATGGGTCTAACCTGTCCAGGTACCAGTTCGCCGCGGTATTGAAAAAAGCGGTGATTGCGGCTGGCTTGGAGGATTGTAGGATTACCCCTCATTCCTTTCGCATAGGGGCAGCGACAAGCATGGCCGCGTTGGGATGGGAGGCGCAGAATATTCAGAGACTAGGGAGATGGAGGTCAAATTGTTACCGGAGATACGTGTGTCCTCCTACTGAGGCTTAGGCGTTGCTGGTGGGGCAGAGCGCGCGCTAAGCGTAGCCCAGCTCATTCGGGCGTTGCACTTCTAAAATTACTGTTATCCATTTTAGGTTTAGCGGGGGCCCCTACCCGCATTTGGATCGTGGGGCACTCCTACGTTCATTGGGCGGCCCTACGGGCACACTCCCATCCCGATGGGCAGCAACTGGGGATTGCAGTGTCAAAGGCTTCTGTCAGATGGTTGGGGCGCAGAGGCTTAGAGTGGAATGGTTTGCCTCCCCTCCTTCAAGACGCCAGGCACAGATGGGGCCAGCCTCACATCATAATTTTGCATATGGGGGGCAATGACCTTGGTTGCGCACCGGCTTTGGACCTCATACATATCATGAGGTCCGATGTCCGGTGGATCTGCGCGACATTCCCGGGGGTGAAGTTGGCTTGGTCAAACATCATCCCTAGGTTGTGTTGGCGATATTTTCCCACCCCAAAGACAGCATAAAGGGTAAGAAAGAAGGTCAACAGGGAGCTGGGTAGAGCGGTGGTAGCTGCGGGAGGATTTGTGGTCCGCCTAGATCAGATTTCGGCGGATAAAAAACAGCTGTATCGCCCTGATGGTGTCCATCTGTCTGACGAGGGGTTACTAATCTTCATGGCAGACCTCAAAGGATCCTTGGTCACCCATATTTGATTTGTGGCGGCAAGAGTCTGTTTTTTCAGAAATCCTGTCTCTTGTGGCGGGAGGTCGTGGCCTCTTTAAACATCTGAGGGCAGAGTCCGTAGGGGTGACAGTCGGGCTAATGGGCAGGGGAGATGTCCTCAGGTCGTGACCTGGGGGCCCCCACCCCGCGGGTCTGCTGGCTGAAGATCCCTTAGGGCGTCTGCGCCTCCTAGAATGAATGGGGTGGAGCCACGTTTTGTGGCCCCCCTTGGTGAATTTTTCCCAATTCCAGAACATCTTGGCCGTGACCTCTGGTCATATGGAGTTGTATATATATATATATATATTAGTATTAAGCCTCGAATGCCGCCACAGGTCAAAAGTTCAGTTACGACTTCCGTTGAAGTCAAGTTATTTATTTAGGTTAAATAAATGTGACCATTGCATATGGTCTTAAATCCCAGCTCTCTGTTGTAAGTGTGTTTATTTCTAGTATAGTAATGTTAAGTAGTTAAGTTTCCTTTAAGTTCAGCATCAGCCCTTAGAGGAATGAAAGGTAGTGAAGTCTCCTGTAATGGAGTTAAGGGCCTGAGCATGACAGGGGAGTGAAAATCCCAGGGTAGTGTAAGTAGCAACAATGTTGCAAGGTTAGGGGAGGTTCCAAACTCACCAGGTTATAAGGAAGATTCTGGAATATTCCTGCCTCTTCTGCCTGGGATTTTCAAGGTGAAAGTTTCCCACCCACCCAACCCCCTAGTTGTGGTTGATATTAGTATGAGTAGTGGCGTCATTCAGGTAAGATGGCTTCCGTATGGTTGCTGGTTTATTGGCAGGGCTAAGGCAGGGATAGGGTTAGTTGGCCTAATCAACGTAAGCCCTTAGCGGTAACTTTAGCCGCTTCCTGGTGGTTATTGCTGCAAGGCTTTGTTCCACCAGTGCCTTATAGGCTGAAGCAAAAAGGCAATAAATTTGATCTCCTAAGGGCGGGAGGTCGTGGCCTCTTTAAACATCTGAGGG
The DNA here is from genome assembly GCF_027579735.1 of Bombina bombina. NCBI lineage: Eukaryota > Metazoa > Chordata > Amphibia > Anura > Bombinatoridae > Bombina > Bombina bombina. The sequence goes on from NC_069505.1 coordinate 621,786,323, forward strand.
CAGAGTCCGTAGGGGTGACAGTCGGGCTAATGGGCGAGGCAGATGTCCTCAGGTCGTGACCTGGGGGCCCCCGCCCCGCGGGTCTGCTGGCTGAAGATCCCTTAGGGCGTCTGCGCCTCCTAGAACGAATGGGGTGGAGCCACGTTTTGCGGCCCCCCTTGGTGAATTTTTCCCAATTCCAGAACATCTTGGCCGTGACCTCTGGTCATATGGAGTTATATATATATATATATATATATATTAGTATTAGGCCTCGAATGCCACTACAGGTCAAAAGTTCAGTTACGACTTCCGTTGAAGTCAAGTTATTTATTTAGGTTAAATAAATGTGACCATTGCATATGGTCTTAAATCCCAGCTCTCTGTTGTAAGTGTGTTTATTTCTAGTATAGTAATGTTAAGTAGTTAAGTTTCCTTTAAGGGGGTTGTAACGACCGAAGTTCAGCATCAGCCCTTAACTGTAACTGAAGCTTTCAATGTCTTCTAGGAATTACTGGACTTGCAGTCTATGGGTTACAAAGTAAAAACTGGAATCTGATATAGGCTGCTCTGCTGCTGATTCTCAAAGAGCTGTTGATTAAACTTTGCAGGCTTTTAATCACAGAAAGTTATAGTTGTCTGAAAATGCATGTGTTCTCTTCATGTATCTTAAATACAGATTTCACACGTTAGCCTTGTGAGTTATGTCTGTGTGCTTGATGGGTATTTCTGCTAACTACTGTCATAAGAGTCATTTTAACACTCTTGTCACATGGAAAGTGTTTAGGCTTTTTTTTTTTTTTATGTTTCAGTTTATTATTTAATATACATTGAAATATATTGACATACTTATTTTAACATAGATTATATTTAATATAGGTTATAATATAGAATATGAATAGAAGTGTGCAGACAAAAAAACAAAAAAAACAAATTTCTTTCAAAATTCCTGGAGTCATTCAGTTTGGCTAAATTTTGATAACATTTGTTATCAACATTTTTGTTTGTTAATGGAAATTACTTAAAGAGAGTCAACACAATTTTTTTTAATGTTTAAAAAAAATACATAACGCCTTTACTACACATTCCCCAGCTCTGCACAACCAACACTGTTATATTAATATACTTTATAACATTTAAACCTCTAAATGTCTGCCTGTTTGTAAGCCACTACAGACAGCCTCTTATCACATGCTGTATTATTAGCTATTCACAACAGGAGACTGCCAATCCATGTGAGCCATATAGATAGCATTGTGCTCTCTCCCGAGAGTTTGTGGCTGACACTGCACTAATTGGCTAAAACGCAAGTCAATAGATAATAAATAAATAAATAGCCATGCGATTAGGGGGCTGTCAAAAGAGGCCTAGATACAACATAATCACAGAGTTTAAAAGTATATTAAAGGGACAGTCAACACCAGAATTTTTGTTGTTTAAAAAGATAGATAATCCATTTATTACCCATTCCCCAGTTTTGCATCAACAACACTATTATAATAATACATTTTACCTCTGTGATTACCTTGTATCCAAGCCTCTGCAAACCGCCCCCTTATTTCAGTTCTTTTGCCAGACTTGCATTTTAGCCAATCAGCGCTGACTCCTAGGTAACTTCATGTGCGTGAGCTCAATGTTATCTGTATGACACACATGAACTAATGCCCTCTAGTGGTAAAAAACTGTCAAAATGCATTCAGATTATAGGAAACCTTCAAGGTCTAAGAAATTAGCATATGAGCCTACCTAGGATTAGCTTTCAACAAAGAATACCATGAGAACAAAGCAATATTGGTGATAAACATAAATTGAAAAGTTGTTTTAAATTGCATGCTCTTTCTGAGTCATGAACGTTAAATTTTGGACTTGACTGTCTATTTAATATAACCATGTTGGCTGTGCACAACTGGGGAATGGGTAATAATAAAATGATTATCTATCTTTTTAAACAATAACAATTTTGGAGTTGAATGTCCCTTTAACTATTTATTTCCTAAAGGAAACATTTTTAGAGTGGCAGAGGAGAAACTGAACAGCAGCTTAAACTTAAAGGGACAGTCTAGATATGATACTTATTCTTTATTACTTATTGTTACATACCAGACAAGCACCTTGCAACAAGTCCCATATCTACAAGCTTGCAAGAAGTACATGAAACTTTTAAATAATCATTTGTTAGCAGCCGAAAATGGCCACCAAGGTCCGCCCACAGTTTTCTTCTTGTCCAGTTGGCTGTTTTCTTGTATGATAGATTAGCAGTGCACGTTTAATATTTTTCAGTTAGCTATTTCAAATTGCACATGCACAAATCAGCATGTGAGAGTAGGAAAACTTATTTATGTCGATCGTGATTGGAGAAACTTAACATATTAAAATATACACACAATAGGTGGGTGGAGCTTGGTGGCCATTTTCTACCTCTAACAAATGATGAATATTGTACTTCTTACAAGTCCACAGATGCGCGACCAGCTGCAAGATGATTCTCTGGTATGCAACAACAAGTAATTACAATTATATATTGGGTATAGGCTGTTACTTTAAATATAATTACAATCCAGCAGCAGCACGAATTTTTTTTTTTTAATAGGGTCAAAATTGGCCAAGAACATAGGCGAAGCTTACATACTTGTTGGCAGGCACAGAAATCAAGTAACTGCCCATTAAACGTCTGTATATACTGAATAGTGTAAATTTTAACTTTTTGATCTCTTTCCTGCCTGTAGAAAAGATTTTCCCACTTTTAGAGTAACTATTTTTTTTTTTTTTTTTTTAAATATTTATTGGAAAACCAAAAGATATATGTACATAAGACGAGGAGACGCAGCTCCAATGCAAAGATTTGAAATTCATAAACATAACATAAAGCTGAATACATCTAAAGTGAAAATAAACATTTTGGGTTGTAATAGATTGTAGAGTATGAGTCTGACTTGTCAAGTCTTGATCCATGACCGACAAGTCTAAAGGTATGGGGGGAAGTGGGTCATAATGACTGAGAATCTAGAAAACCTTGATAAGGGTCAGGAAGAAGGAAAGAGGAAGGTGGGTGAAAAGGGAAAAGAAGGGGGGGGAGTAGGGGGGTAGGCTAAGACAGAGAAGGAGAGGGAGGGTTGTCCTGGTAAGGCATCCAGAAAAACTAAAATGAGGGCGGACTAAAGGGAGACACAGTCGGGGGTCTATGTGTCCTGAGCGGTCGCGTTGGGCTGACTGGAAGGAGTCTTACAATACAGACTGGAAGCCTAAGTCAACTCAAATAGGTCAGATTTATTTAACTTGTAAAAAACATCCTTTTCCATCGTGTACATGTAGGCCATATTGTTGCGGATCGCCGCCCAACTTGGGGCTCTCTCCTTCTTCCAGGAGCATGCAATAGAGTATTTCACAGTCAAAAACAGGTAGATGCAAATATACGCATGGTTTTTAGGAAGTGAGTGTAAGTTTAGGTGAAGAAGGGCTGAGGCAGACAGCCTAGGAATCCTGATGCCCATATCCTGTAGCACTGAGAAGCACTTTTGCCAAAGAGGCTGAATCACGGGACATTCCCACCAAAAGTGTAGCGCATTACCCCTATGCCCACAATTTCGCCAACAATTGGGGGACGCATTCGGGAAAATTTTTGCTAACCTGGTAGGTACATAGTACCAATGAGATAGCAGCTTAAATTAGGTTTCGTATAACGTTGTACAATGGATAGCTTTCTGGGTCAAGGAGAAAGCCCGTTCCCACTCCTCGGGAGACATGCACCTACCTATTAGCGTCTCCCAACGGGACAGGTGGTTAGGGGTTTCTGGGTTCCGCGCTCCGCCTAGTATCATATAGTGGATAGATAAGGGCCTGCACAGTCGCTCTCCCCTGGACCATATGGACTCCCATAAAGTTATTGGGCGGTTTAGGCTGGGTTTAAAACCCCAACTGCAAAGAAAACTCTTGATCCTCTGGTATTCAAAGGGTAAATACGATGGGACCTGATCCTCTGCACTAAATTGAGATAGTTGTTTAAAAGAGTCCCATGGGGCCGTGGACCAAAGGTCCGATATACTATTGATACTCAATTGGGCCCATTTATTTGGATGAGAATCTTGTAAACCCGAGAGGAGGCCCGCCAAGGAGGTAACCGGAGAAGGATGTGGTGCAACGTGAGGATGGTGGCGTATTTTATCCCAAAAGCTGAGACATTCACATACAACAGGATTGGTTAAGGCCAACTCTCTTAGACAATGGGGGGGGGGTCCAGATTAGGTCCCGTAAGGTAATTTGGAAAGGCAGTGAGGCCTGTTCTATGGATTTCCATTTGGCATCCGACGACCTAACCCCCCATTGGGAAACATGGGTTAGCATTGCTCCCTCGTAATATCGTGTCACTGACGGTGAAGCTATGCCCCCCATGGACTTAGGGAGCTGAAGCACTCTATGCGCGACTCTGGGAGGTTTATCCATCCAGATAAATTTAGTAAACCCGCTCTGGAATTGGAGAAGCAGGTGTCTCGGTAAGTTAATGGGAAGGCAGCGGAATAGGTATGTCAGCCTGGGAAGGAACGACATCTTCAACGCCGCAATCCTACCCAACCAGGAAACATGTTGGAGATTCCAGTCCTTCCTCAGGGAGCGGAGGGAGGTTAGAAGAGGAAGATAGTTATCTTTAATTGTTTGTGGGAGGCTACTAGAGATCCTAATACCCAGGTGATGAACAGAATGTTCAGTCCAATTGAATTTATAGGTATCAGTGAGGGGGGCTAATTGTGTACTGGTGAACCCTTGCGTGTATACTTGCGTTTTTGACAGGTTTAATTTGTAATAGGAATGGGCCCCAAACGTGGTGAGCAAATCTAGAAGTCTGGGGAACCCCCGCTCAGGATGGGACAGAAAAAGGGTAACATCGTCGGCAAAAAGTGCGATTTTGTGCGAGGTGCCCCACAAAGTGACACCTTTGATTTGGGGGTCAGACCTAATCTGCTCAGCCAAAGGTTCTATTGAAAGAGCAAACAAGAGCGGCGAGAGGGGGCACCCCTGCCTGGTCCCATTGGTGATAGAGAAGAGAGAGGAGTGAAAGCCCAAGCCTCTCAAGGAGGCGGTAGGAGAGGAGTAGAGAGCTTGAACGGCCGCTATGAAATCGGGAGGGAAATGGAATTTCTCAAGGACTGCCCAAAGGTATTGCCATCTGACCCGGTCAAAGGCCTTCTCAGCGTCGAGAGAGATGACCGCGAGTGGCCTCCCGAGTCGTGATGCGGAAGTGAGTATGTTAAGAAGACGCCTCGTGTTGTCTGGACCCTCTCGGAGGGGGACAAATCCCACCTGATCCGGGTCAATAAGTGAAGGTAGAAGGTCGGAGAGATGATTGGCCAGAATCTTTGAGTAGAACTTAATGTCCGTGTTAATCAAAGAGATGGGCCTGTAACTCGCGCAGAGCGATGGGTCCTTGTCCGGCTTAAGGATGGTGATAATGTTAGCCTCAAGAAATTCACTCCCGAAGCTACCTTCCTTTCTAGCCAAGTTATAGAATTTTAGCAGTAACGGGGCAAGTTCCTGGGCATAGGTCTTATAGAAGTGGGCCGGGTAACCGTCCGGGCCAGGGGCCTTAAAAGACTTTGCGTTCTTAATAACTCTCAAGACCTCTGGAAGAGAGAAGGGGGAGCTCAAGACATCTCGTTGTTCTGGGGCCAGAGTGGGTAACGATAGAGTCTTAAGGTAAGTTTCCAATACCTCTTGAGAAGAGGTTCTAGGGGACTCAGCCGTGGCTATATTATAGAGCTTGGCATAGTAGTCGGCAAACGCCTCACCTATCTGGGACGGGATTTGGAGATGAGATCCCGATGATTGAATGGAATGAATCCTGGATGCCCCTATTCTTTTCCTAATTTTGTTTGCCAGCAGAGTATCGGCTTTATTACCTTTATAATAAAATAAGTGTTTGAGCTTGGTGAGGTTAATTTGGGTTCTGCGCAGTTCGATCCTGGATATGTGGTCTTTAATCTCAATAATTTGAGAGGTAGTCTCTGCCGAAACTGTGACTCTATTGCACGCCTCTAGTTGTCTCAACTTAATATGAGCCTGTGAGAGAGTAAGGTCTGCCTGCTTTCTGAGATGCGATTGTTTAGTGATAAAAAGACCCCTAATTGTCGCTTTAGCTGCGCCCCATAATGTGTCGTCCCTAACCGAAAGATTATCATTAGTTTGAATAAAGTGGGTGATATCTCTACGGAGTTCCTCCCTAAAGGGTATGTCCTCTAGAATCTGGTGGGGCAGTCTCCAGTTAGATCTGATATGAGTGGTGTTAGTGGAAATTATGTCAGCTTGAACTGAGTCGTGGTCAGACCAGGGGCAGAGTGTTTAGGCTTTTTATTGAAGAATATATTAATGTTCATTTTCTACAGCTGGGATATATTCAGCAGAACACAACATTTTTCTTTTATGTTTCAGATAGAACATACAATATTAAAGACTTTTACATTTTACTTATGTTATCCAATTTGCTTTTTTCTTTTAGTATCCTTTGAAAAGCATACCTAGGTAGGGCTAAGGAGCAGCAATGCACTACACTCCTACACTACACTACTATATATATGTGTGTGTATATATGTGTATGTGTGTGTGTATATGTGTGTATATATGTGTATGTGTATATATGTTTATGTGTATATATGTGTATGTGTGTGTGTATATGTGTATGTGTGTGTATATATGTGTGTGTATATATGTGTATGTGTATATATGTGTATGTGTGTGTGTATGTGTGTGTATATATGTGTATGTGTATATATGTGTGTGTGTATATATGTGTATGTGTATATATGTGTGTGTATATATGTGTGTGTATATATGTATATATGTGTATATGTGTATGTGTGTGTATATATGTGTGTGTATATATGTGTGTGTATATATGTGTGTATATATGTGTGTGTATATATGTGTGTGTGTATATATGTGTGTGTGTATATATGTGTATGTGTATATATGTGTATGTGTGTGTGTATATATGTGTATATATGTGTATGTGTGTGTATATATGTGTGTGTATATATGTGTATATATGTGTATGTGTGTGTATATATGTGTATGTGTGTGTATATATGTGTATGTGTGTGTATATATGTGTATGTGTGTGTATATATCTGTATGTGTGTGTATATTAGTGTATATATGTGTATGTGTGTGTATATATGTGTATGTGTATATATGTGTGTGTGTGTATATGTGTGTGTATATGTGTATGTGTATATATGTGTATGTGTGTGTATATATGTGTGTGTATATATGTGTATGTGTATATATGTGTATGTGTATGTATATATGTGTGTGTATATGTGACAGACCCTTCTGTCAGTACTGAAAGAGTTAACTTTGTTCAGCTTTAAGAAGCTATTTTCTAAAGACAGGGCTGCTGGCATCAGCTATTGTGTACTGTAATTAAGTTTAGTGATAAACATTCACATTGTTTAATCACATCCAGAGAGCAGACGCCTAAGTGATAAGAAAGACTAAATTGTTTATCTGCTTAAGTAATGTAATTCTATTGTGGCATGTCAAAGGGCGTTTTCCCTCTATCTAATGTACAATATTCTTTCAACCCCCCATCTGGGGTCAGACCTGCATAAATACTGGGCATCTAGCCTTCAATAAATTGCATTCTGTTTTAACCTTCAATGTGGAGCCTGGTCTCATGTTTGAGGGGGGAATTAGCTGGGTTGTGAGTTGCTGATCTCACATTCAGGGCATCTTCCATCTGGTATTAACCCTAGGTATCCTGTTGGTACCGTAACAATTGGTGGCAAGCGACGGGAGGATCCTTATCGCCCAGAAGAGCAACTACACAAGCCAGTAACCTCAGGAAGAGGGGGATTATTACAATACTGACTAAGATGGAAAGAGTACCAGGGACAGAAGGAACCAATGGGCCCAGCATATCAGACAGAACCCCTAAAGAAGCAAGCTTTGATCGGGCGGTTAAAATAAGACTGGCATATTATGGCCCCAACCCATCTGCCGAAATTATCGACCGGGTCATAGCAGCTGTGGAGGCCAACCTACTTCGCCAAAGTGGCGCTGCAGCAGCCCAAGTCACAGCAACCCCAGTGGAAAAGGGAAAAGTACATTTTGCAGCTTTTAAAAACTTCCTGGAAACAGAAGGAGAGATTGATGGGTACCTTGCGGATTTTGAGAGGCAATGTGCACTACACAAGGTACCCGCAGAGGACTGGGTCACGATATTATCCAGAAAATTATCCGGCCGGGCCAGTGAGGCTTTTCGGGCCATTCCAGATGAGGAAGTCGGGGATTATAATACTGTGAAAGAGGCTCTGCTCTCCAGGTATGCGGTTACACCGGAGGCATACCGGAGGCGGTTCAGAGACACTGTTAAATTAGCTGGTGATTCCTACGTTGAGTGGGCATATAAGGTGCACCGCACAGCAGCTCACTGGATAGTGGGGTGCCAAGCAGTATCTGGGGAAGAGGTGCTGCAGCTATTCCTGTTGGAACATTGCTTTGACAAGTTATCAGCAGGAGTTAGAGAGTGGGTTCGGGACCGTAAACCCTCCACCCTGCATGAAGCTGCTCGCTTGGCAGATGAGTATATGGATGCCCACAAACTGGACACTGCTACCACTAAGCCCCCTGCCAGAGTGGAGTACAGACCCCCAGTCACCCCAGCAGCTGCCAGTTACCAACCCCTGGCGCACCGCTATACCACACGGCCTCCAGCCACGAACTACCCTCAGAGAGCCCAGTTCAATTCGCGGGGCTACTCACAACCTATTCGGTGCTTTGGATGTAAGCAACTAGGGCACAAAAGACCAGAGTGTCCCCTAAACGCAGCGAACCAAGCACAGTCCTGGAGAAGACCCGCCGGCGGAATCCCACGTAACCCTCAGCCTGCGGCCCACTACATAGAAGAGCAAGAATGCTGGGGCATCCTACATGAAGCAGACCCCATGCAAGCTGCCCACCGGAATAACCGGCAACTGGTTAAAGTGAATGGGAAGGAGGTCAGTGATCTACGGGATACTGGTGCTACCATGACCTTGCTTCAAAAGAACTTGGTGTCTGAGAAACAGCACACTGGAGACACTGTGGCTGTGAGGGTAGCAGGGGGCACTGTGTTCCGCCTACCTGTTGCCCAGGTACATTTGGACTTACCTGCTGATGTTCTCCTTGGAAATAACTTGGCCCCCCTTGTTTCTGCCTACGCTCCTATGGGTCCCGCTGATGTTAACCCTGTGACTACCCGTGCCCAGATCCGTGCAGCAGAGACTGACCCACCTGCTGCTAAGCCCCAGGATGCCGAGCTCAGTAAATCTCTATCCGCTATTGATACGTGGAAGTCCTGTTACAATGCGCTGATGAAGGAGAAGAGTCAAGTAGAGAATAAAATGGTCACGTTAAACAATCACGTAACAGTGCTAGCGGGAGAGAAGAGGAGCGCAGAGGAAAAAGCACGTTTAGAACGGGAATCTCTGCTAGACAAGCTGCACCGACAGACTGCAGAAAACACCAGCTTGAGAGTGGAGGAGAAGCTGACGCAGGCTCATAGTGAGGTGCAGCAACTCAAGGGCACCCTATGTCAGTATGAAGGGATTGTGGATACCTATAAAGAGCAGGTACAAAAACCATGTAAAGAAGCCGATGATATTTTGAAGGACTGTTTAGCCCTAGTCGGGGCACTGAAGAGGTTGAACCCTTATTTATACGGGCAGGAATTCTCTCTCATAACGGGAATACAGATGGATTGCCCCGGCAAACTGACATGCCTACCCCCTTCTAGTCCGGTCATCCCCAGGTTGACCCGCCAAAGGGTCAAGCCGGGTCTGCCGGAGTGTTCCACAAGGGGGGAGCTATGTGACAGACCCTTCTGTCAGTACTGAAAGAGTTAACTTTGTTCAGCTTTAAGAAGCTATTTTCTAAAGACAGGGTTGCTGGCATCAGCTATTGTGTACTGTAATTAAGTTTAGTGATAAACATTCACATTGTTTAATCACATCCAGAGAGCAGACGCCTAAGTGATAAGAAAGACTAAATTGTTTATCTGCTTAAGTAATGTAATTCTATTGTGGCATGTCAAAGGGCGTTTTCCCTCTATCTAATGTACAATATTCTTTCAACCCCCCATCTGGGGTCAGACCTGCATAAATACTGGGCATCTAGCCTTCAATAAATTGCATTCTGTTTTAACCTTCAATGTGGAGCCTGGTCTCATGTTTGAGGGGGGAATTAGCTGGGTTGTGAGTTGCTGATCTCACATTCAGGGCATCTTCCATCTTGTATTAACCCTAGGTATCCTGTTGGTACCGTAACAGTATATATGTGTATGTGTGTGTATATATGTGTATGTGTATATATGTGTATGTGTATATATATGTGTATGTGTATGTGTGTGTATATATGTGTATGTGTATGTATATATGTGTATGTGTATATATGTGTATGTGTATATATGTGTATGTGTGTGTATATATGTGTGTGTATATATGTGTATGTGTATATATGTGTATATATGTGTATGTGTATATAAGTGTATGTGTGTGTATATATGTGCATTTGTGTATATATGTGTATGTGTGTGTACAGTATATATGTGTATGTGTATATATGTGTATATATGTGTGTGTATATATGTGTATGTGTATGTATGTGTATATATATGTGTATGTGTGTGTATATGTATGTATGTGTGTGTATATATGTGTATGTGTGTATCTATGTGTATGTGTGTGCGTCTGTGTGTGTATATATGTGTATGTGTGTGTATATATGTGTATATGTGTGTGTATATATGTGTATGTGTGTGTGTATATATGTGTATGTGTGTGCGTCTGTGTGTGTATATATGTGTATGTGTGTGAATATATGTGTATGTGTATTTGTGTGTATATATGTGTATGTGTGTGTATATATGTGTATGTGTGTGTATATATGTATATATGTGTATGTGTGTGTATATATGTGTATGTATATGTGTATGTATATATGTGTATGTGTATATATGTGTATGTATATATATGTGTATGTGTATGTGTGTATATATGTGTATGTGTGTATATATGTGTATGTATATATGTGTATATATGTGCATGTGTGTGTATATATGTGTATGCGTGTGTATATATGTGTATGTGTGTATATATGTGTATGTGTGTGTATATATGTGTATGTGTGTGCGTCTGTGTGTGTATATATGTGTGTGTATATATATGTATGTGTGTGTATATATGTGTATGTGTATATATGTGTATGTGTGTATATATGTGTATGTGTGTGCGTCTTTGTGTGTATATATGTGTATGTGTGTGTATATATGTGTATGTGTGTGTATATATGTGTATGTGTATGTATATATGTGTATGTGTGTGTATATATGTGTATGTGTGTGTATATATGTGTATGTGTGTGCGTCTGTGTGTGTATATATGTGTATGTGTGTGTATATATGTGTATGTGTGTGCGTCTTTGTGTGTATATATGTGTATGTGTGTGTATATATATGTATGTGTGTGCGTCTGTGTGTGTATATATGTGTATGTGTATGTGTGTATATATGTGTATGTGTGTGTATATGTGTATATGTGTATGTGTGTATATATGTGTATATATGTGTATGTGTGTGCGTCTGTGTGTGTATATATGTGTGTGTGCATCTATGTCTGTGTGCGTCTGTGTCTGTGTGTTTGTGGTGGGTTGTGTGTGAGCCCAGGCGCCTAACCTAATGGAGGCAAGGTATTCTAAACAGACAAGTAAAAATCACGTATAAAATTTTATTTTAATACATATTCAAATTTTTTATTTTTATTGTTGTACATGCTACACTATATTTATTTCTAATTCCAGGAGGATATCGCCATTTGGCTTATAAATATATCTTCAACTATCCATGTGACATTAGTGAACTTCTATCAAGTTTTACCCTAAGCACCTTATTCTAAGTACTTTATTTCATGTCTTCACCTATGGACTAATTATCAGGATTATTATGTTGGCTTTATGAACCACTCTCACAGTTATCTCACTCACACTACTCTTGCGATTGGATATTTATAGACTCTGGCTTCACCAAAAAAAATTTTTTGGACACAATCATATATTTTTTTGGCACAATCATTATTTTTATATATATATATATTTTTATACATTTTTTAATGTATTTTTGAATATTTTTTTTTGTCGTATTTTTGAGACAGGAGTCACACATTTTTTCACCACAGATTTTTTCATCACTAAATATTATTTACCCTCCTTTTTAACCCCTTAGTGACCGAGGACGTGCAGGATACGTCTGAAAAAAAAAAGGCAGTTAACGCCTGACGACGTACCCTGCACGTCCTCGGCTAAAGTGAGTGCTGGAAGCGATCAAGATCGCTTCCAGGCACTATTACAGTACTGCAGGGATGCCTCGATGTCTGGGCATCCCTGCAGTGCTGTTACGGAGTGCCGGGACCGGAGCGATCACTCCCCCTTGAGTGATCACTTCCGGTTTTGCTCCACGTGGAGCCCGGCAGTGCAGCAGAGCATCGGAAGCGATCGGACACGCTTCCGATGCTCTGCTAGTGTGCTAAGTGCCTCGGTGGGTCGAGGCACTTAGTTAGTATATAAAGTTGATTAAAAATTGGGGGTAAAAAATAAAATATTAAATAAAAAAGCCCCCACATATAGCCCCCCCCCTCCCCCATGAGGCTTCCAAAATGGCGATGCCCAGTGCATCATGGGGCATCTGGGGGTGTCCCTAGCCTGTCTCACCATAGGGGCAAGCTAGGGTCACCCAATCTGAGCCTTCTTAGAAAAAAAAAAAATAATAATAAAATCTCCCATTTGTCTGATCAGGTCAATATTTGTAAATATTGACTCTGATCAGTGTGGATCTCCCTCCCTCTCCTCACTTGCCATTTTGTTGGAGAGAGAGAGAGACCTGTATTTTAGCAGAGAGAGATTTATTTCTTTTATTTGTTAAAAAATTTAAAATCCAAAGGCTCTTTTCAGAGCCATTAACCCCTAGCTTGCCAGTGATCACTATAAATCACTGGCAGTAGCACAGCTGCACTTTTTTTTGCTGTCTGTGCATTTTTTTAGGGGTTAATTTTTGTTGTTGTATTTTTTTTAAAAAACTTAAAGGCTCCTTTCAGAGCCATTTAGCTAATTTAATTTAATTTAAAGACTATTTAACCCCTAGCTTGCCAGTGATCGCTATACATCACTGGCATTAGCATAGCTGTACTTTTTTGCTGTCTGTGCATTTTTTAGGGGTTCATTTTTGTTGTTGTAATTTTTTAAAAACCCAAATGCTCCTTTCCGAGCCATTTAGCCAATTTAATTTAAATAGTATTTAACCCCTAGCTTGCCAGTGATCGCTATAAATCACTGGCATTAGCATAGCTGTACTTTTTTGCTGTCTGTGCATTTTTTTAGGGGTTAATTTTTGTTGTTGTAATTTTTTAAAAACTCAAAGGCTCCTTTCAGAGCCATTTAGCTAATTTAATTTAATTTAAAGAGTATTTAACCCCTAGCTTGCCAGTGATCGCTATAAATCACTGGCATTAGCATAGCTGTACTTTTTTTTAAAAAAACCCAAAGGCCATTTAGTTAATTTAATTTAATTTAAAGAGTATTTAACCCCTAGCTTGCCAGTGATCGCTATAAATCACTGGCATTAGCATAGCTGTACTTTTTTAAAAAAAAAACAAAGGCCATTTAATTAATTAATTAATTTTGGTTTTCTGTGACAGATACAATAATGTCAAAGAAAACATATAGTGCTGAGGAGGCATATGCCATCCTTGCGTCAGAGTCAGATGCCTCTATGTCTGACTCAGACCCCAATTTTGACCCTGCCATATGCTCAGATACATCATTAGATGCAGTCTCAACTGATAGTGATGTATCTGTGGCTGCTAGCCCCCCTGCCAGCCCCCCTGCTAGCCCCCCTGCTAGAAGGAGGCGTGTTGCTGCCATTGCCGCTGAAGAGTGGGTAATGCCTCATCTCCAGAGGCCAGATATCCCACCCTTCACAGCAAATGCTGGCATAAATATAGATGTGGCAGGTTTTAGCCCCCAACAGTTTCTGGAGGTGTTTCTGGGTGATGATGTATTGGGGAACATTGTCGCCCAAACTAATTTATATGCCCATCAGTACCGTGCTGCAAAGCCTGAAACATATTTGGCAAAGCAGCAATGGGCCCCCATCAATGTGCCAGAATTTAAAAAATTCTGGGCATTGACTATGCTGATGGGCATCATAAAGAAACCCTCCGTTCGCTCCTACTGGAGCAGTAGCCCCATCTGCTCTACCCCCATTTTCTCCCAGAGTATGTCGAGGCAGAGATATGAAATGATTCTTCATTTCATGCACTTCAGCGACAACAGCCTGTGCCCCCCTAGGGAGCATCCCCAATTTGACAGGCTGTATAAAATCCGCCCCCTGATTACCCACTTTTCTGCCAGGTTTGCAGAGGCTTATACACCTGGAAGGAATATATGCGTTGATGAATCCCTGATGAAGTATAAGGGAAGGCTGGGATTCAAGCAGTATATTCCTTCCAAGCGCTCCAGGTATGGGGTAAAGGTGTATAAGCTCTGTGAGAGCGAGACTGGGTATACTCAGGCCTTCCGGGTGTATGAGGGAAAGGATAGCCACCTTGACCCTCCAGGTTGCCCAGAACATATGGGAACCACTGGCAAGATTGTCTGGGACCTGATATTACCCCTAATGAACAAAGGGTATCACTTGTACTTAGACAATTTTTATACAAGTGTCCTTTTGTTCAAGCTACTGTATTGCTTTGATACAGTAGCTTGCGGTACTATTAAAAAGAACCGCAAAGGTTTCCCAGGACAACTTGTACGCACCCGGCTACGAAGGGGGGGAGACCTCTGCTCTGCGCCAAGAGGAGCTGTTGGCACTGAAGTACAGAGACAAGAAGGATGTATACCTTCTTACCACCATCCACACAGAGAGGACGGTGGCGGTCTCTGTACGTGGCAGAGCTGAGATCATAAGGAAGCCAGTGTGCATCAAGTCTTATAACCGACATATGGGTGGGGTTGATCTGGCAGATCAGCTGCTGCAGCCCTACCTAATTATGCGGAAGACAAGGGCCTGGTACAAAAAGGTTGCAATTTACCTAATGCAGATTGCAACCCACAACGCTTTTTTGTTGTTCAAAAAAGCAAACCCCGGAATGAAACAGACTTTTTTTACAATTTCAGCTCCAGATCATTTCGGGGATTTTGTACCATGATGCACCTGCTCCCCGGGCGGTGATGGGAGAGAGCAGAGTTGGGGCTACTCATTTTATTTTTAAAATCCCCCCTACTGCCACAAAGCAGAAACCACAAAAAAAATGCAGAGTCTGTACCAAGAGGGGGCAGAGAAGGGACACTGTATATCACTGTCCTGATTGCCCTGGACAGCCTGGACTCTGCATTGGGGACTGCTTCAAGCGGTACCATACAATGGTCAATTTTTAAAAAATAAATACATTTGCTGTAATTTTTTTTTGTTATGTTTACTGTTAATTTTTTTGTTGTTATTTTTTTACTTTTAATGTGCCAGATTTTTACATTTCACTAATATATTTTTTTTTCTAAAATGGGGCTGTTCTTTTTTTTTTTTTTTACAAAAACCCCTGTCAAACCTATGCATGGGGGACATAGGTGTTCTCAAGGTGCCTTGCAGAAAACAACCTGTAGTATTTTTTTTGCACTAACTTACAACAGTCTCTCCTAAATCATAGTCAAAAAGCAATGTGTGTGTAAAAATGAAAATTGAAAAATTGCCACCATACACTTTCTCCAATTTTTTTGGCTAAAAAGCCATCAAAGCACACCATATACAATACCTTGGGGTGTCAACATTTCAAAAATATGCACATTCATGGCAATAAATAAAAGTGGGGTTTACAATAGGCCCCAAACTAAAGATAGGCCTATCAGAAGAAATACTCTCACTTAATAACTAAAATCACTAAGGGATTAAATGCCTATCAGTTGTTACCAGCAGAGAGGCTTACATAACTTAACACAAATATAACTTAACACTTTATTTAACTTAACCTAATAAATAACGACACAGAAACTGGTTATGGGTAAACTATTTGACCGTCACAGGGCAAAATATTTATTAAACTGAACGCATCAGAAAAAACTGCACAACAGGCAAGATGGCGGCAAGCGCTTATCCTAAAACATAACCCAGCACTGCAAGAGGTAAGCGGCCCAAAACGGAATCTGCAGCAGAGAGGCTCTCTGCTCAAGGAAACGCTACTGAGGGGTGTCGAGCTCTTGTGACCCACCCGCAAGGGGAAGGAGGGGCACCCCACGTGCACTTGGGGACATCCGCCCCTCCCACTTTTAGACTGGTCATCGCTCACCCCTTTTCGCCATTCCCTACGCAACAGGGCCGCTACCTCCCGCCACAAGATAGCATAACATAATGCTAACCTTGCCGCCACCTAACAACCACAACCTGCTTACAGGCGGGTTCCTATAGAATTTTTAATATCCTCAATAAAGATATCTAGGGCTACATTCTGCAGGTGAACCCTATCCCTTCTATAGAAATGCTGCTTGTCGGACGTGATGGAGTCGTGTTTAACCACGAAACCTCCCACTCCCGTGACGGTCCTACCAATCGAGGCATTGATCTTTTTCCTAACTCGATAGGCTGCGCTATGACTGACCATGTGCCGCCATTCCAGTCTGGGAATAATATTAGACCACCCGATTACAACGTTCGGGATTCTGATCTTAATCCATGCAATCCCGGCCTGCATGATTTTTGTCAAATCCAACACTGGAATGGCGCCCACATCGTTACTGCCCAGGTGAATAATCAATATGTGGGGCTTACCCCAGCGAACTAGGGCCTCGGAAATAAGGGGGGCTAACCTAGGCCAACACATGCCCCTCTCCCCTAACCATCTAATCGATGCTTTAGTTGCAGGGAAACCCAGTGACTGACCCCCGGGGAGGGATAAACAGCGGATGCATGCCCAATGGACATACGAGTGCCCGACAATCCACACTCTCCTGGCTCCCTGTGCGGTTCCTGCAACGACAAACAGTGTAAACAACACAGAAATGGAAGGGAAACATTAAACAACTGGCCGAACATAACCGCGATATCTGTTGGACCGCCATCTACCCACATGTCGAATAGCATCTGCTGAGGAACCTGTCATCGCAGCGTTAGTCGCAGCCCCTATACGGAAAGAATGGGAGGCAATCCTGGTTCCGTCTAAACCGGCAGCTGCCACTGCCTTTGCTAAAACTTTGCGAAACTGGTAAATGGACAACGCACAACCATCAGCATGTATTAACAGGGACCCCGGGTTGCCTGGTCTCACTTCCCAAAAGTGTGAAAGAGCTAATACCGGGCAGCACGATCCCAATGTTTTGGGCATAGAAATCCACACCCCTTTTCCCTGCTGATCTGTCTTTGACCGTGGTAGATATAGCAACAGGGAATCTGTTGCAAACCGTAAATGTTCGGCCAACAGGCCCCTGTCAAGTTGTGTCTTGGAGGGGGATACTAATTCACCAACCCTAAGGGCTGCAGAATAAGCCAGGACAAAGGCTGCACGAAACAGGGAAAACTCGTATGGCGTAGCGCAAACCTGCCCTAATGCCTCCACCAGCCGCTCAAGCCGAGCGAGGGTAATGGGCTCCCTAGGGTCTTTATGCTGGGGCTGCGATCTTCCCCACCCTTTAACTACCTGCCGCACAAAGAAAGCGCTAGTTGGGTCAGGCATGCCCATGGTGCGAAAGAAAAATGACAATGCCGCAAGCCGCGAGTGAATACCTCCATGCCGAACCCCAGCCTGCCTGAGACTCACCAGCCAATCACACAATGTAGCTTGAGATGCCTCCACAGCTTCCAAATCTTGATGATGGCAGAATCTTTCCCATTCGTCCCACAAGCTCGTGTAAGAGCGCCAAGTAGACGGGGCTAGTGAAGCCCGTACTAAAGGGAGCAGGGATATCCACGACTTAGAAGCTGCCAAAGAAAACCGGGACAGGGTAAACCTTCTGGAGCAGCATTAGGAGCAAGACGTCTAAAAGTCGCCCAATCGAATCTCGATAGAGCATCCGCAAGCACATTATTAACACCGGGGACATGCTGAGCTTGAAATTGAATATTAAGCTCTAAACAACGCAACACCAAGCGTCTGAGCAAACAGACTACCGCAGCCGAAGTTGCTGATAGGTTATTGACTGCGTGGACAACACTAAGGTTGTCCGTCCAGAAAATGACCGCTTGATTTTCAAAGCATGTTCCCCATAATTCAACTGCTAGCACTATCGGGAACAGTTCTAACAATGTAAGGTTTCGCGTCAGACCCTTTGCATTCCAGTCTGAAGGCCAGGGGCCTGCGGACCATTGCCCCTGAAAATAGGCCCCATATCCTTTAGACCCCGCTGCGTCTGTAAACAAATGCAACGATTGGCTAGAAGTAGGGGAAGAGCGCCAAAGACAGATGCCATTAAAATTCCTTAAGAAGTCTTCCCAGACTTGCAAATCAGCTTTCATGCCTTCAGTGACTCTAATTCTTTTCGACGGTGCGGGAGACCCTTTTAACTTACTTTCCAACCTTCTGTTAAAAACCCTCCCCATAGGGATTACTCTGCCTGCAAAATTAAGGAGGCCCAGCAAGGATTGGAGTTGGCGAAGTGAAACATCACGACTGGTTAAAGTCGATTTCACCGTAAGTAACATGGCTTGAACCTTTTCAGGAGGTAACCTACACAGCTGCTTTTCAGTGTCAATTTGGATACCTAGGAATGTGAGGCAAGTGCATGGACCCTCAGACTTGTCTTCCGCGAGAGGAACCCCAAATTGTGACATGAGATCTCTCATGGACTGCATCAGCAACTGGCAATCCCGCAAATCCTTTCTACCTACCAGGAGAAAGTCATCTAGGTAATGAGCTATGAAATTTCCACCCACCCGCTGGCTGACTGCCCAATGTAGAAACGTACTAAATGTCTCAAAAAGGGCACAGGAAAGGGCACAGCCCATCGGAAGACAACGGTCTACATAGTAGCCACCCTCAAATTTAATTCCCATGAGAGGGAAGGCTGCTGGGTTCAGCGGCAGCAAACGGAAGGCGGCCTCGATATCAAGTTTTGCCAGTAGGGCCCCTCTCCCTGCCGACCGAACCAGCTGTAAGGCGCTGTCAAACGATTGATACTTCACTGAGCTCATATCTGGGTCAATGGCATCATTGACAGAAGTGCCCCTGGGGTGAGATAGATGTTGAATTAGCCGAAATTTACCTGCCTCCTTCTTTGGCACAACCCCTAGAGGGGAAATCACCAAACCTTGAAGGGGGGTGGAAGGAAATGGGCCTATTATCCTTCCCAACTGAATTTCTTTATTCAATTTCGATCTAACAACGTGCGGAAACTGATAAGCTGATTTTAAGTTTCTAGCACAAGGAGCCCCTTGTGGGCTTCGCATTAAAGGGATATGAAACCCGTACAAAAAACCGTCACGTAACAATATGGCGGCGTGGCGGTCTGGGTACATTCGTAGCCAGGGCTCAAGGGCGTGAACCCTCACCGGGGTTGGGGCCCTTTGAAACAGTCGCGAATCTGTTGGTGGCCCTATTAGCTTGGAAATCTTTTCTTTTGGAACATTCGCTGCCGGGGTGAGAACCCCCGCAGAACTTACATGTGTGGCGAAAGTTGCAGGAGCTACCTTTATCACACTTCCCATCCTGGTACGCCCAACAGGCACCACCCTTTCGCTTACCTTTCGGTGAACGAAAGGACTGGTTCGCGACCCCCCGTGGTTGAGGAGGAGGGAGGATGAGAGCCTAGGCGTTGCCAAAGGTGGGTATCGGTGGTGTCAAATGTAAGCACCGGATTCCCTGCCATCTTTTGCCTAAACTCAGAGTCATAGTCCCTCCATGCAGAATCTCCATACCTCCTCTGAATCCAGTGTATGTTATCAGTGTATTTCAAGATAGCATGACACTGGCTGGGGTACTTTTCTAAATAGCAGGAAGAGTATACCCTGAAACAAATGAGCCATTCATCAAAAGTTTCCGGGCGCTTGAACCGTTTAGGACCAGTGCCATCCATACTCTTCTCTTTTTGTCTATAAGCTTCTGCTGAAAGCTCAAAAACATTAACGTATCTCCCTTGCTGGATTTTTTTAACCGTCTTAGGTTTTAAATGTCCATGCAAAGAAGGGGTATAAGAGGGCAAAGAGTCACCGTGTAACGCGACTTTGCGCTCTGAACTAGGGGTAGGTAAAGGGCGCTCAATGAACTGTGCTGATGTGTCATGGGGATGCTCTGTCAAAGCTAGTTGCTGCTGCTGCTGCTGACCTGATTTCCTAAAAGTACCCCCTTGAAATTCCTGCCACATCTTTTTTACCATTGAGAACATACGTTTTTGGCCCTTAGTGTGCAGCCCCAATGAAGTGTCACTGTCAGATCCTGACTCAGTAAGTGATAAGTCATCTATGTCAGGTCGGTCATGTATAAAGGCCCCGGTCTTACCCTCTGCAGAGGATGCCGCTGCTTGAGCTGTCGCAACCGGCTGGGCTTCTCTCCTTGTGTCGGGAACTGCTGGCTGCTGAGCAGGTGCAGGTGGTGCGAGATCATGCTGTGGAGTCGCTGAATTAGCTGCCTGGGTAATACTAGCTGTGCCAGATGTTGAAGGCAAAACAGACTCCGTTTGAGCTGTACCCTGCAAAATAGACAAAATTTGGCGAGCACAACGAACACCAGCATTGGAAGGATTACCAGTTTCAATCCCCAGAGACTCATTCCCCAATACAGTGCCCCCTTGAACACCACACAAATTAGGCCTGTTCCCACTCAGCCCAGTCATCACATTAGCCCTAGGCACACTAGTTAAGACATTCACATTGTCATGAGCATTCACACTGGCCATGAAAGCGTTAACTGGGGCAGAAGATCTTTCATTCGCAACCTGCGCATTCACTTCCGCTTGAACCGCCCTACCACTTGCATGGAATTCACGCACACCTGCGGCATGCACTGGGTTAATAGTGTTTCCCCTCATAGCATTGTTAGTTAACCCTTGAAGCGCAGCATTGCTAGTTAAGGCATTCACATTATCATGAGCATTCATAAAGGCATTCACATTATCATGAGCATTCACACTGGCAATGAAAGTGTTAACTGTAGCATCAGATCTTTCATTCTCAACCCGTGCAATCTCTCTCGCTTGAACTGCCCTACCACCTGCATGCAAATCACGCACACCTGTGGCATGCACTGGGTTAATAGTGTTTCCCCTCATCGCATTGTCAGTTAAGCCTTGAAGCGCAGCATCGCTGCTGTGAGCCTCGCCCCTGTCGCGGGGATAAACTTGGTCTGTACCCTTATATAACTGGGTATGTGTCACACGGCTATCTCTAACCAAACCTCTGTTTCTCATATTGGAGCAGCTGGACCCTCTCATTCCCCTCACTATGCTAGTTGTGGCACCTCGCCTTTGCCCTGAGAAACCTCTTATGGCCCCGCTCCCACGTGACGCCGCAGCAAAGTTAACCCTTCTCTGAACATTTTTCCTCCTTGTACTGCCCCTCACGGAGACTGGCAATCGTTCCCCTACCGGTGTCCTCTCATGGTACTCACCTCCGGTGTAAATGAGAGGACCCCGTCGATTGCCGCCATCTCCGCGTGTGTCTTGCCGTGTATGGGCGGAAATGACGTCACCGGAAGGGGCGGGGCTTATCGCGCCCACTTCCGGATTCGCCGATGGAGCAGCCGCATGGATAGGAGCTACAGGAGGAGACATGGCCGACGCAAGGGACGCAAGTAAGGACGCCATCGCCGACGCAGCCGACGGGGGAAGCGCCGCAAAGAGGGAGGAGACAGAAGAGTCAGGTAAGTTACCCGGCAGTGCCCAAGAAGGCCCCCCCGCAACTGCCGCCATATTGGTGTTTCCACCCACAGCCGCCATATTGTGTGACATAGGGGGATGTTGAAGAGCCACCATGCTGGAGTCCACACCCACCGCCGCCATATTGGGGCCTACTACTAGGCCTTGCTGGGGATTAACATTGGCAGCGGTAGTGGTGGACTGAACATGGGGGCCAATATCATTGTGATGATGTATCACACAGGGGGAAGGGGGGACAGCAGAGGCGGTCGGTTCCCTAATTATACGTGGGGAAGGGGAATGACTTACTGCAGCACCTCTACCCTTATTAGGCCGTTTTTTAAGTAATGGGGTTGACACGCCTGGCCTGGCAGTAAACAGTTCAGGTGATTCCACCCTTTGTGCCAACACCTGTTCTCCCTGCTCTACCCCTGCCCCATCACTCTCTGCACCTAAGGCCTCTATGCTAGGAGCCCTGACCAGTGCCTCAGTGGCATAGGCCGATCCGGTGCAGCTAAAGTCATGCACTTCAGCTACTGTAGTAACTGATGTGTGTAAATGGCTAGGAGCTGTAACAACTAAGCTATCAGGTTGTGTTTCAGGAACAAAATCATCTAAATCCTCCCCATTATCCATGTCACTTATCTGCTTTTCCTTTCCAGGTCTTGCAAAAGTCAGTGCATGGAATCTTTGAGGAGGGAGTCTGGTTCTTCTAGGACGCTGCATGAAGAAGTTTTGAATCAGCAAGTACTGCAAAAACGTCTCTGCTCAGGATCCAGGAAGAAGAGGGCCAGTGATCAGTGTTGCACACTTTTAAGGTAAGAAGGGGAGCTCCTCCCTACACTAGCAACATTGTTGCAACTAACCCCACACTGCCTCTTCTCCTATCTCACTCCTTTCAGCATTAACCCTTAGCTTGTTTCAGTCCCATGCTGGTCCCTCCACTGTCTAAGTCATAAAATTGTAACATAACCTTCCCAAAATCCTGGCAAACCTATGCATGGGGGGCATAGGTGTACTCAGGGTGCCTAGCAGAAAACAACCTGAAGTATTTTTTTGCACTAACTTACAACAGTCTCTCCTAAATCATAGTCAAAAAGCAATGTGTGTGTAAAAATGAAAATTGAAAAAATGCCACCATACACTTTCTCCAATTTTTTTAGCTAAAACAGTTACTTCAAATGCATCAAAGCACACCATATACAATACCTTGGGGTGTCAACATTTCAAAAATATGCACATTCATGGAAACAAATAAATTGGGGTATGTTAAAATACCCCCAAAAAGACAATAGGCAAAGAAAATATGTTAAATGTGAAAAAAAATCACAAACGCATGTTGGACATTTGGCATTACACCCCCCGAACAAGCCAAGAAACTTATGCATAGGTGGTATCACTGTACTCAGGAGATGTTGGTGAACACATATTGGGGTCTTCTTTGGCAGTAACACATAACAGGAGCTGAGAATTCATGTCTAAAGTACAATGTGTGTGAAAAATAACACACAAAAAATGACTGCCTAATAGTTTGACAAAGAATTAGTGCATGGAAAGTGTTAAAATACCAGCATTTGAAATACCCTAGGGTGTCTACTTTTCAAAAATATATGGTTTGATGGGGGTAAATTACATTGGCCGGCTTCAGAAATGTCCTACATAGGACATGGGTGCATGGGATGTGAAAATTCCAAGTTGAAAAACTGGAATGCGCCCCCTAAAAATAAGGCCTTTTAGCCCCCAGAGAACCCAACACACCTATACATGGGTGGTATCACTGTACTCAGGAGATGTTGTTGAATACATATTGAGGGTTTTTTTGGCAGTAACACATAACAGGGACTGAGAATATATGCCTAAAGTACAACGTGTGTGAAAAATAACACAAAACAAATGACTACCCAAAAGTTTGACAAAGACTAGTGGTTGAAATAGTGCATGGAAAGTGTTAAAATACCAGCATTTGAAATACCCTAGGGTGTCTACTTTTCAAAAATATATGGCTTGATGGGGGTAATTTACATTGCCCGGCTTCAGAAATGTCCCAAATAGGACATGGGTGCATGATGACATATGAAAATTCCAAGTTGAAAAACTGGAATGCGCCCCCTAAAAATAAGGCCTTTTAGCCCCCAGAGAACCCAACACACCTATACATGGGTGGTATCACTGTACTCAGGAGATGTTGTTGAATACATAGAGGTTTTTTTTGGCAGTAACACATAACAGGGACTGAGAATATATGCCTAAAGTACAATGTGTGTGAAAAATAATGCAAAAAAATGACTACCTAAAAGTTTGACAAAGACTAGTGGTTGAATTAGTGCATGGAAAGTGTTAAAATACCAGCATTTGAAATACCCTAGGGTGTCTACTTTTCAAAAATATATGGTTTTATGGGGGTAATTTACATTGGCCGGCTTCAGAAATGTCCCAAATAGGACATGGGTGCATGATGACAGATGTGAAAATTCCAAGTTGAAAAACTGGAATGCGCCCCCTAAAATTAAGGCCTTTTAGCCCCCAGAGAACCCGACACACCTATACATGGGTGGTATCACTGTACTCAGGAGATGTTGTTGAATACATATTGAGGTTTTTTTTGGCAGTAACACATAACAGGGACTGAGAATATATGCCTAAAGTACAATGTGTGTGAAAAATAATGCAAAAAAATGACTACCTAAAAGTTTGACAAAGACTAGTGGTTGAATTAGTGCATGGAAAGTGTTAAAATACCAGCATTTGAAATACCCTAGGGTGTCTACTTTTCAAAAATATATGGTTTGATGGGGGTAATTTACATTTGCCGGCTTCAGAAATGTCCCAAATAGGACATGGGTGCATGATGACAGATGTGAAAATTCCAAGTTGAAAAACTGGAATGCGCCCCCTAAAATTAAGGCCTTTTAGCCCCCAGAGAACCCAACACACCTATACATGGGTGGTATCACTGTACTCAGAAGTTGTTGTTGAACACATATTGAGGTGTTTTTGGTCAGTAACATATAACAGGAACTGAGAATCCATGCCTAAAGTACAATGCGTGTGAAAAATAACACACCAAAATGACTACCCAAAAGTTTGACAAAGACTGGTGGTTGAATTAGTGCATGCAAAGTGTTAAAATACCAGCATTTGAAATACCCTAGGGTGTCTACTTTTTAAAAATATATGGTTTGATGGGGGTAATTTGCATTGTCCGGCTTCAGAAATGTCCCAAATAGGACATGGGTGCATGACGACAGATGTGAAAATTCCAAATTAAAAAACTGGAATGCGCCCCCTAAAAATAAGGCCTTTTAGCCCCCAGAGAACCCAACAGACCTATACATGGGTGGTATCACTGTACTCAGGAGATGCTGCTGAAGACATATTGGGGTGTTATTTGGCAGTAACCCTTAACGTTCTCAGTAAATGTATTCTTGAATTGCTATTTTGTCAAAAAATCACCACTTTTTTTTTTTTTTCAAACTTTGGCATAGATTGGTGGTAAAATAGTTGCATGGAAAGAGCCAAAATACCCCATGTTTAATACCTTAGGTTGTGTTCTTTTAAAAAATATATATATGTGAAGGGTTAATCAGGGATTCCTGACAGATATCAGTGTTCCAATGTAACTATCGCTAATTTTTTTAAAAATTTTTTGGAAATAGCAAAGTGCTACTTGTACTTATTGCCCTATAACTTGCAAAAAAAGCAAAGAACATGTAAACATTGAGTATTTCTAAACTCAAGACAAAATTTAGAAACTATTTAGCATGGGAGTTTTTTGGTAGTTGTTGAAGTGTAGGAGATTTTGAGGGTCAAAGTTAGAAAAAGTGTGTTTTTTTCAATTTTTTCCTCATATTTTATAAAAATTTTTATAGTAAATTATAAGATATGATGAAAATAATGGTATCTTTAGAAAGTCCATTTAATGGCGAGAAAAACGGTATATAATATGTGTGGGTACAGTAAATGAGTAAGAGGAAAATTACAGCTAAACACAAACACCGCAGAAATGTAAAAATAGCCTTGGTCCCAAACGGACAGAAAATGGAAAAGTGCTGCGGTCATTAAGGGGTTAAGTTTTTTAACATTATCATGTCAACACTAAGGAAGTCCACCTTATTTGGATACAATTAGTAACATAGTAACATAGTAACATAGTAACATAGTAGATAAGGTTGAAAAAAGACTGAAGTCCATCGAGTTCAACCTATACAAATCTAAAATACTTTCAAAAAGCTCCAGTTAAGCTTAAATAACCCCATTGAAATGTGACCCATTTAATACTAGCAATCATATCCATGAATTTTGTTTATATACAGAAATTTATCCAGACTATTTTTAAATGTATCTATGGTATTGGCATTCACTACCTCCTTTGGTAATGAGTTCCACAATTTTATTGCTCTTATAGTGAAAAAACGTTTCCGTTGCAGGAGATTAAATCTCCTTTCCTCCAACCTTAAATTATGACCTCTTGTCAGAAACAATTTTCTTGGAATAAACAGAGCTTCTGCCATCTCTGTATATGGGCCTTGAATATATTTATATAAAGTAATCATGTCACCTCTCAAGCGCCTTTTTTCTAAAGAAAACAGACCCAGTTTGGCTAGCCTCTCCTCATAGGTTAATTTCTCCAATCCCCTTATTAGCTTTGTGGCCCTTCTCTGAACTTTTTCTAGTTCTGCAATATCTTTTTTAGCAATCGGTCCCCAGAACTGCACTCCAAACTCAAGGTGTGGTCTTACCAGGGCTTTATATAATGACAGAATTATGCTTTCCTCCCTTGAATCAATTCTCCAGTTCATCTTTTTTCATATTAGCCTTCAATCTTGAAGAAGGATTATTTATGGATTGCTAACCACCTTTTACAGATCATTTGATCAGTGACTATTTAATAGAAGCACCTATTATTTGTACTATCTGCATTTTATACTCAGTGACTATTGTCTGCTATTGTTTTAATCACATTGTTTTATATTATATTATATAATCTTTGTATATTATCATGGATCCATGATTATCATCTTTTACTATGTATCAAATTATCTTTTGAATTGTTTTTAATATGTATTAAAATAGAATTTTATGGGGGGGGGGAGAGAGCTGGCCGCAGCCAAGATGGCTGCTCGAGGCCAGAGCTCCGTGAAGGGTGACACAACAACCGCACTTAGAGGTGACTTAAACCTAGAGATCAGCCTCATGCTATACCGCCATTAAGAGCAGAAACCATAGGGCACACGTTGGTTTTTTTTTTTTTTTAAACAAAATTGGACACTCCTATACAGCAGGCTGCAACATAGGCCTACCACAGCGACAGCCAGCATACGTCCTCACTTGTTGCGCAGTTGCGCTTATACAATGTTGGCAATATCAGAGACAACAGAGAGACCGGTAATGAGGTCAGAGTGACACTGCAAAGTAAGTTGAAATTTGGCCTGGGAAAGTGCAGTACTACAGACATATTATAGAAGCCTGAGTAGGACTTCCAGACAGCACATGCGGCTCCGCACACACCTATCTCACAAGGCAAATGGCTACTGATCAGCATCGGAGGTCTCGCGCATGATGCCGCAGCTCCTATATAGCCTCACTAAAAAGGGATTACAATTATGCTGGGAGCTCCACAAACCGGAGCAAGGAGAATTGCCGCTACTCCCTCTTTTAAGGGTTCAAGAGGGAACATTCAAGTATCAGGGCTGTTGGTCTCAGTTGCGACGAGCAGGGCTGTGGAGACGCACTATGCGCCATTCTATCAGAACAGTGACTCACCGGCTGCAAGCTACTCAGCCTTAGCAACAACACTGTAGTGCCCTGTATAGAATTATTGAAAGCCCTCAAAAACCCTGACCGGAATGGCCTGATCGCTCCTTACACAGTGTCAGTATCGAGCGAGTATTTCCCGGAGCAATATGGCTAAACATCTACGGGATATAGTTAACACCTTATAGAGTTCCTCATTTATGGCTTAGACCAGCTCAAATCTCTCTCGCTGCAACAACACACGACCCCTAAAACAGACACTCTGTAGTGGGTTCCCCAGAAACCAAAGGCTTACACTATTTAGAGAGGAGCAGCGTCTATATGTTTTTCCCTTGCTGGCAAGACTGTTATTGGGTAAACAATACCTTTGTGTTTGAGTGGACTTAACGTGGGTAAGCTACATGATCTACCTGGGACTGCTACAACTTCATGCCCTTAGATTGGCTGCATTCATTCTTACCATTGGTGACAATGCCATGTATCCTGAATATTTTCATTTTCACATGCCCTTACTTAGTAGCACCTTAACCACGATCTGCTCAATGTTATTTATTCGTTGGGTGATACCTATAGAGAAAGCTACATGTCTCCCCTGTATACTTACGCCTTGCACTGTTTTGTTTATTATGTGGGACTTATATGATAATCAATGATGGAGTATTGTGGCTTCCTACCAGTACATGTTATGGAACTTTCAGTTAATTCTTTCTATCTTCTTTGGGCACTACTCAGACACTGCTAATGACAGTGGAGGGCCCTCTAGTGGGCCTGTAACAACATTAAGGGATTACCAGCTTGAAGTCTGGAGAAATGCTAAGTTGTGTTGCTACAATGTTGCAAGTGGAGAGGCGGTGTTTGTTTCTTACCTTTATAGGGTCCTACAGCAGTGAGTTCAGCCTCTTTCAGTTTCCAGACTTCAAGGAGAAGGTTTCTGAAGTTTTGCTGAGATTCCAGAAGTGGAGCATGGAGAGATCCAGGAGAAAATCTGTTCCTCCCAAGCGATACAGGGAGGTGGTGGAGCTGTCTGCGAGGAAGAAGGGACCTGCAAAACAGAGACAGGAGCCTGAGTCAGAGGATCTGGTACCCCCCACTCCCCAGAAATCCCCCCCTGCTAGGAGTTTTAATAAAGGAAAGGGAAAGGCAGGGAGAAAGTCAGGGGTAACAGGCCCTAGTTGTGAGGCCCAGACTAGGGTGGAGCAGGGGGTAGGCCCCAATCCAGGGCTGCATGCCGGGGGGGTTGGGGCAACTGCCAGGGGGTGTATTGTGGGGCCTGATGGTTGCTCTGTGGCCTTGCAGGGTCCGGAACCCCCAGCTGATGCTGGGGCTGATTTTGTTGGGCAGTTTGCGGCCTTGCTGCCGGCGGCCATGGCGGCGGTCTTGGCCTTAGCTCAGTCACTAACTTGTGTGATGGCCCCTGGGGGCCAGGTGCTGGGCTCGGCGGTCGCCGGGGCTGCCGGCGGTGAGGTGGCAAACTTAGGGCCCAGAGTTATTGCAGAGTGCGCAGCGGAGTCTGCCCCATGTAGCGGCGGTTCCCGCGAAATCTCCTCCTCCGAGAGTTCAGAGGAGGAGGAGGATCGCGGCCGCCATTTTGGGAGCAGTCAGGACCGGGAGAGGACGGCCTCGCGCGACCGGAGCCCCACAGGTAACTTGGGGAGGCTTCCGGTCGCGGGCGAGGCATCAGTTAGGCAGGCGGCGACCAGTAGGGGGTACTTACCCATCAGTGGCTTGGCGGATGGTCCGGTTGCCGGGCGGAGTGTGAGTGGCGCAGTGGAGTCCCACGTGGGTAGGCCTGTGAATGGTGCGCATGCGCGCATGGCGGTAGATCGCGGTCAGACTATGGGACCTTCAGGTGTGGCAGACAGAGAGGTGAGATCATCTGGGGGGGTCTAGGGAGCGGCCTTGCACTAGCGTGCCCAGGACATGTGTAGAGAAGGGCAGAGGCCCGCGGCTGAGGTGAGAGAGAGTGGTGCAGTGGAAGGGTGCACAGGTGGTATGGGCATGATAGGGCAGACTGGCATGAGAGAGGGTGCTGGGCAGAGGTATGGATGCGCGGGTGTGATAACAGAGGTCGGTAGGCCTGAGGGGACGCATGGTCGATTTGAGGCACGAATGATGTATGAACCGCATAGGGGTTGGGAACATGCGGGGATGACGCATGGCTATGAGAGATCTAATCAGTTCAGGTCTGGGGGCCTTATGAGACAAGGAGACGTGATGAGTGATATGCAGTATGATAGGGGGCAGACACCGAGAGGTGTGCAATCACATAGTGGTGTGGATGAGGATATGATTAGGAGAGCCGTAGAGGCAGCGCTGCGTGTAGTGAATACTGCGAGGCCCCAGCCTGGGTTTAGTGATCACGCCCGGGAGGGGGCAGTGCAGGAGGTGGTTATCAGAAATGCTGTGGCTAACGTTCTTGGTATGACGGCTGGGGGGAGACAGGGAGAGGGGAGGGAGGGTGCTTCAACTGATGCTCCTCTCGTAGACTGGAGTACTCCCCAAGTTGTTTTGTCTCAACAGGTTCCTGCAAGCACAACAGCCGGGATGGCATCAAGTTCGACCTAGCGGTGGCTGGGCCCAACGGAGTCCAGAGTGCTGCTGTACCGTCAGTCCCTTCAGGAGCAGAGACACAAGGAGATGGTGAGTGCCATGCACCAGACACAATGCACACTGACACGGGGTCTTCCACGAGCGGGTCAGGCTCTGATAGCGGGGAGGACCTTGGGTTATTGGGGAAGGGGCAGCGCAGGATGTTTAGGTGGATCAAGAAGATGGCGGCGGCTCAAGCAAAAGACAGGGCAGGCTCTAGGAATCAGGCAATGGAGGTTCAGGGGGCGCAGGCTTTAGGGGGCGCGATGGCGCCAGTGGGCCCAGTGCCGCGCAAAGTGGCGGCGCAAGGGGACACTTACCCCTGTTTAGTTCACTCGCTTTATGGCCATCTCAAATTGAAGGTTGTTAAGAAGATCCAGGAGGGCAGATACGTTAACGTTTTTGAGCTCTCTCTTGACGCATTTAGGGCAAAGGAAAGAGCTGCAGATGGTTCAGGCCCGAAGAAAGTGCGTAGGCCGGAGACGTACGAGGAATGGCTAAAATGCTTCCGCGTACTGGCCGCATGCTATGTGGACAGATGGCCTTTGCAGGGGCACAACCTTTTTAAGTACCAGGATACCATTGAGGATATCCGTACGAGGTTCAAGGAAGGCGCATGGCGTGAATATGACATGGCCTTTAGGAGAAAGATGGTGGGTAACCCTCTGTTACACTTCGGGACACAAGATATGCATTTGTGGTCCAAACTGGGCGTGGAGGGCGGTACTCCCTCCCCCGTTGCGTCACGCCAGGCGCCACCGCGTCAGGGGGCACGGCTTGGCAGGAGGGGAAGGGAGTGCTGGAAATTCCAGGAGAAGCAGCTGCTCCTTTCGACACATCTGCAAATTCTGTGCAGGGCCCCATCCAGGAGCAGAGTGTGGGAAGCGAAAGGAACAGGGCCAGACCAAACTCACTCCTAAGTCAGGAGTTACAGTCAAGAGCACCAACTCCGTTTAGGTTGCAGGCCATGTTGATATGGCTGGCTAACTACCCCGACAGGAGGGCAGCTGAGCTGCTGAGGTCGGGGTTGGAATGGGGTTTCCGTATCCCTGTCACTGGGAAGGTTGGGGGTTCTCCAGTGCATAGGAATTTAAAAACGGCCTACGAATTCCCGCAGGTAGTGAGGGAGAAGTTGGCTAAGGAGGTGGCGCTGGGCAGGGTGTCTGGGCCATTCTCCTTCTGCCCGTTGGAAGATCTGGTGATCTCACCATTGGGTGTGGTGCCCAAAAAGGAGGAAGGGAAGCTCAGGTTGATACATCACCTTTCTTTTCCAAAAGGGGAGTCAGTTAACGATGCTATTGACCCAGAGCTTAGTTCTGTGCACTATCAATCGTTTGATTGTGCGCTGGACGTGGTCAGGGCGTGTGGTCCGGGTGCACTGTTAGCAAAGCTAGACATCGAGTCGGCTTTTCGGCTACTACCAATGCACCCTTCGGCATTCAGATTAATGGGCATGAAGTTTGAAGGGGAGTATTACGTGGACAAGTGCTTGCCAATGGGATGCTCGCTGTCCTGTTCCCTGTTCGAGTGTTTCAGCTTGTTCCTGCATTGGGTGGTTTATAAGGCGTCAAGTGGGGGAGCAGATTTTTTGTTAGTAGGGAAAGATGGTTCTGCTGATTGCGAACAAATCATGGGTGTCATGCAGGATATGATGGCGCGTTTTGATGTGCCGCTTGCGGACGATAAGACGCAGGGTCCGTGCACATGCCTCACCTTTCTGGGGATAGAAATAGACACGGTGCAGGCAGAATGCTGGTTACCTATGGATAAGGTGACTCGGATGTTGGCTGCAGTGCGGAGGCTTAGGGAAATGGTCAAGGTTCCCATCAGGGAGGTCCAGTCACTGTTGGGCCTCCTGAATTTTGCGGGACGAGTTATCCCTATGGGAAGGGTTTTTAACCATCGATTGGAGGGCCTTTTGAAGGGCCCTACCGGTCATGCGAAATGGGCCCGCATAACAGCGGAGGTCAGGGATGACCTGGAGGTCTGGGAAAAATTCTTGGTGAATTTTAACTTAATGTGTGCTTATGGAGGAGTAGGAAGGTATCAAACCAGGCCATAAACCTGTACACGGATGCAGCAGGCGGATTCGGGTACGGGGCATACCTCGATGGTGAATGGAGCACAGCTCCATGGCCGCGGGAGTGGATTGCTGCGGGTTGGACAAAAAACCTAACTCTGTTGGAACTATTCCCGATAGTCGTGGCAGTAGAAATTTGGGGTGGTAGGTTGGCCAATAAATCGGTGGTATTCTGGACGGACAACCTGAGTGTGGTGTACGCCATTAACAGGCTGTCTGCGTCCTCGCCAGCAGTTGTGTGTTACTTGCGACATTTGGTGTTGCGCTGTTTACAGAGCAACATTCATTTCACCGCCAAACACGTCCCGGGAGTGCAGAACGTTATCGCGGATGCACTCTCTCGATTTAAATGGGGGCAGTTTAGGGAAGCAGCACCCATGGCGGCAGAGGAGGGGTTAACATGCCCTTCTTCTCTTTGGCAGTTGTTGAAGGTTGGGTGAGCATACTACCCTTGGTTAAGGCATCTTTGGCGCCAAGGACATGGTCAGTGTACAAGAGTCACTGGAACAGCTGGGAAGCTTTCTGTCAATTCAGAGGTGTACAGGTACAAAGGGCTACAAGGGTTCTGGTGTTAGATTGGTTGGCACTGCTGAGGCATGAGGGGGTCAGTAGGGCCGGTGCAAGCGGACGGCTATAGGCGATAGCCTTCTTTAATAAGACGTTGGGTTTTGTTGACCACTCCGGAACCTTCCTAGTTAGGAAGGTGTTGAAGGGGTGGGGTAGGCTGGCCCCCCGTCAGAAAGATCGGAGGGAACCTATTACCCAGGAGAGATTGCGGTCACTAGCGATGGGCGTGGCAACTGTCTGCAAGTCTGAATATGAGCAGCTTCTTTTTAGAACGGCATTTGCGGTGGCGTTCGCAGGAGCCCTCCGGGTGGGAGAGCTGGTTGCGTCTGCCAAAGCAAATGGCTGCGGGGGAGTGCAGTTGGAGCATGTCCGTCTGACGGACGGGGGGCTCCTTTTGTTTGTGCCCAGGTCCAAGACGGACCAGGAGGGTGCGGGGGCATGGTTGCCCCTTGAATGGCAGGAATTTGAGGATTGTTGTCCGGTGAGTTGTGTGGAGAAATACCTTAAGATGAGGCCGGCAGGGGGAGAACTGCTCCTGATACATGAGGATGGTTCGGCTCTGTCGGCTTTCCAATTCCGCCGGGTACTGGCGAGAACGGCGAAACAGGCAGGGTTGGATCCGAGCAGGATTGCTCCACATTCCTTTAGAATAGGCGCGGCAACCAGCGCAGCTCAGAGGGGAATACTGGCAGTGGAGATTAAGCGCTTGGGTAGATGGAAATCAACCCAGTATAAAACTTATATCAGGCCAACTAAAGGGCATTGTTAGAACGCATACGTGGTATGGGTAACTATTACCAGGGGGGGTTTTCTTAGTTGAACCCATGTTGTGAGGGGATGGTATTTCATGGTGGTGTACTCTGTTTTACCAGGTATTGTAAATGTGAAAGCGCCTCCGGTTCGTGTGTGGATTGTAGGGCATTTATACATCCACTGGGCTCATCTCAGGGTTGCGGTCGCCGGAAGGACAGCAACTTGGATTCCCAACGTCCAAGGCAAGCTTCCGGTGGTTAGGGCGCAGGGGATTGTTGTGGGCCGATTTGCCGGCACTCTTGTAGGAGGCGCACAAAAGGTGGGGACGGCCTAACGTTTTAGTGCTGCACCTTGGCGGAAATGATTTGGGGGCATTGCCTGCGCTGGATTTAATTAAAAGAATGGCAGCGGACGTGCACTGGATGCACACTTGGTTGCAGGATGTGACTTTGGGGTGGTCTAATGTAGTTGCTCGACTGCATTGGTGGCACATTGTCACATAGAGGGCTGCATATAATGTGCGCAAAAAGGTTAACAGGGAGATGGGAAGAACGGTCACGGGACTTGGGGGTTTCGTGATAAGGCACGAAAGTATCACGGCCGACAAAAGGGACCTATTTAGGCCTGATGTAGTCCACCTTACTGATGTTGGGCTGGATATGTTCCTAAAGGACGTCAGGGGAGCATTGTTGAGGGTTGTTCACTAATGTATGTTCTGAACTAGTTAATATTGCAATCTGTTAATATTGTTATGGTTATGTTGTTATGTTGTTATAAAGCTATTTAATTAATGGGTTCCTGTTGGTTTATTGGCAGCAAGAGTTCGCCTGGCTCTTGTGGCGGGTGGTCAATGCCCTGGGGAGCGGGCACAAAGAGAGAAGAGTGACGGTCCTGGAAAAGGGAAGGGTTATGCCCGCCAGGCGCCGGCCTGGGGGTCCTCTCCCTTGCAATTGGACCGAAGACCTCTCAACATCACAGCTCTCTCTGCGTGCCATGGGGCGTGACAGCCGGGTGTCACACTGCAGGTATCGAAAGGGGCCTTGACCATCTGCTAGTAGGGGCTAGGTTAGGGTGAGATGCCGCCAACATTTAGGATTACGAACTTGTTGCCAAGTTTCGTTGCTAGGTTAATTAAGTGCCTAAGGGTAATCCGACTAACGCTTAGGCACTAGTTTAAAGCGTTTATTTAATAAACGTGAACCGTGACCGGTTCTTTCTCCCAAACAAGTTGTGTTGTGTCTTATTTATAGATAAGGTATTAGACAGTAAGGAGGACGGAATAGATGGTTTAAACCTTATGACAGTGGAGGGCCCTCTAGTGGGCCTGTAACAACATTAAGGGATTACCAGCTTGAAGTCTGGAGAAATGCTAAGTTGTGTTGCTACAATTTTGCAAGTGGAGAGGTGGTGTTTGTTTCTTACCTTTATAGGGTCCTGCAGCAGTGAGTTCAGCCTCTTTCAGTTTCCAGACTTCAAGGAGAAGGTTTCCCTGCCCACCCGTCCCTGGAAGAAGTGAATGGCGGCAACAATGCGGCTGAATAGGGTGAGTTGGCTCGGCGGGGGTAGGTTTAATTGAGCTAGCCCGCAGTAAGACCGAGCCTTTAATGTAGCCATCCACCCCTGTGGTTGGGTTGTACGATTCAGCCGACAGGGGTCGCCTTACTGGGTTGGTTGGATATGCCTTAGCGGGCGGGTGGTCAATGCCCTGGGGAGCGGGCACAAAGAGAGAAGAGTGACGGTCCTGGAATAGGGAGGGGTTATGCCCGCCAGGCGCCGGCCTGGGGGTCCTCTCCCTCGCAATTGGACTGAAGACCTCTCAACATCACAGCTCTCTCTGCGTGCCATGGGGCGTGACAGCCGGGTGTCACACTGCAGGTATCGAAAGGGGCCTTGACCATCTGCTAGTAGGGGCTAGGTTAGGGTGAGATGCCGCCAACATTTAGGATTACGAACTTGTTGCCAAGTTTCGTTGCTAGGTTAATTAAGTGCCTAAGGGTAATCCGACTAACGCTTAGGCACTAGTTTAAAGCGTTTATTTAATAAACGTGAACCGTGACCGGTTCTTTCTCCCAAACAAGTTGTGTTGTGTCTTATTTATAGATAAGGTATTAGACAGTAAGGAGGACGGAATAGATGGTTTAAACCTTATGACAGTGGAGGGCCCTCTAGTGGGCCTGTAACAACATTAAGGGATTACCAGCTTGAAGTCTGGAGAAATGCTAAGTTGTGTTGCTACAATTTTGCAAGTGGAGAGGTGGTGTTTGTTTCTTACCTTTATAGGGTCCTGCAGCAGTGAGTTCAGCCTCTTTCAGTTTCCAGACTTCAAGGAGAAGGTTTCCCTGCCCACCCGTCCCTGGAAGAAGTGAATGGCGGCAACAATGCGGCTGAATAGGGTGAGTTGGCTCTGCGGGGGTAGGTTTAATTGAGCTAGCCCGCAGTAAGACCGAGCCTTTAATGTAGCCATCCACCCCTGTGGTTGGGTTGTACGATTCAGCCGACAGGGGTCGCCTTACTGGGTTGGTTGGATATGCCTTAGCGGGCGGGTGGTCAATGCCCTGGGGAGCGGGCACAAAGAGAGAAGAGTGACGGTCCTGGAATAGGGAGGGGTTATGCCCGCCAGGCGCCGGCCTGGGGGTCCTCTCCCTCGCAATTGGACTGAAGACCTCTCAACATCACAGCTCTCTCTGCGTGCCATGGGGCGTGACAGCCAGGTGTCACGCTGCAGGTATCGAAAGGGGCCTTGACCATCTGCTAGTAGGGGCTAGGTTAGGGTGAGATGCCGCCAACGTTTAGGATTACGAACTTGTTGCCAAGTTTCGTTGCTAGGTTGATTAAGTGCCTAAGGGTAATCAGACTAACGCTTAGGCACTAGTTTAAAGCGTTTATTTAATAAACATGAACCGTGACCGGTTCTTTCTCCCAAACAAGTTGTGTTGTGTCTTATTTATAGATAAGGTATTAGACAGTAAGGAGGACGGAATAGATGGTTTAAACCTTATAAGATAGCGTTTCCCCTATGTACTGAATACTCCTGTATTGTAATGAAAATATTCTCATTCTGAGCTTACAATGCCTTAGTTAAACACTCTTAGTTCCCTCAGTTAGTAGGTGACCAGCTTGCTATCCATTTAGAAGGTTCACTTCAGGGGTTGTTTAAATGTTCCTGTTTCTTTTGTAATTTTCAGTCTTTTTAGCACTATGTCTGTACATAGCATACAGAGCTGTAATTTAAATGGGTTATGGCCTTGTTGTATGCTGCTAATTTATACGTATGGGGTATGAGAGACCTTTAGGGTTTCACACATTTTAAGTACTGCTTAAGCTGGGGACTGTCTGTTTGGCACTGCGTATGCAAGGCATTGATTGTGCTGGGTGATGTGTGTGCTAGGTGCGGTGTGTGCTTGGTGCGGTGAGTGCCAGGTGCGGATTGTGTTAGGTGCCGTGTGTGCTAGGTACTACACGTGCTGTACAATGTGTGTTACACATTCTCTTTAATGGTAACTACACCTAGGATGTTCCTCCTATATAACTACATATTTTAGCCCACTATACAAATATTTGCCCTTCCCATACCCTTCCTAAACCTAGCTGAGCGATACCTATTGCT
The DNA here is from genome assembly GCF_027579735.1 of Bombina bombina. NCBI lineage: Eukaryota > Metazoa > Chordata > Amphibia > Anura > Bombinatoridae > Bombina > Bombina bombina. The sequence continues at coordinate 621,823,498 of NC_069505.1, forward strand.
GATTCTCCGAGAAAAGCACTGGTTTATATACTTCAACTTGTCAGCTATAACTCATTAAATTAACTATGCCCCTCTAGTGCACTATGCCCAATATGAACATTTTTTATTTCTTTAAGCTTTCACTTTACATCCAAAAGTATTAATGCAGTCTGCACTTTAAGACCCAGGTACAGTATGTGCTGGGAATTGGGTGTTCTGGGTACTGGCTGTGCTGGGCATCGTGTGCACGGGCTAGCATGTGTGCCAGGTTCACTGTGTGCTAGGTACTGCGTGTGCTAGGCAAGGCGGGTGCCGGGTACAGCGTGTGCTAGGTACGGTGTGAGCTAGGTACAATAGGTGCTGGGTACAATGTGTGCTAGGTACAGTATGTGCAGGTATAATGTGCACTGGGTACAGTGTGTGCTGGGTATAGTGTGTACTGGTTGCCGTATAGGTGGGGTGCCGTGTGTGCTGGCCACTACGTGTGCAGTGTGTGCTGGGTATTGTGTGTATTAGGTATAATGTGTGTCAGGTACAATGTGTGCTAGGTATAGTGAGTGCTGGGCACTATGTGTGTAGTGTGTGTTGGGTACTGTGAGTGTTAGGTACAAAGTGTGCTAGGTTCAATGCGTGCTAAGTACTACGTGTGCTAGGCAAGGGTGGTGCCGGGTACGGTGTGTGCTAGGTACAGTGTGTGCTAGGTACAATGTGAGCTAGGTACAGTGTGTGCTAGATACTCGGCGTGCCAGATACTCTGTGTGCTACGTACTCTGTATGCTAGGAACTCTGTGAGCTAGGTACTCTGCGTGCTAGGTATAATGTGTGTTAGGTACTCTGTGAGCTAGGTACTCTGTGTGCTAGGTACAGTGTGTGCTAGGTACAGTGTGTGCTAGGTACAATGTGAGCTAGGTACAGTGTGTGCTAGATACTCGGCGTGCCAGATACTCTGTGTGCTACGTACTCTGTATGCTAGGAACTCTGTGAGCTAGGTACTCTGCGTGCTAGGTATAATGTGTGTTAGGTACTCTGTGAGCTAGGTACTCTGTGTGCTAGGTACAGTGTGTGCTAGGTACAGTGTGTGCTAGGTACAATGTGTGTTAGGTACTCTGTGTGCTAGGTTCCCTGTGTGCTAGGTTCCCTGTGTGCTAGGTTCCCTGTGTGCTAGGTTCTCTGTGTGCTAGGTTCTCTGTGTGCTAGGTACAGTGTGTGCTAGGTACAGTGTGTGCTAGGTACAGTGTGTGCTAGGTACAGTGAGTGCTAGGTACAGTGAGTGCTAGGTAAAGTGTGTGCTAGGTAAAGTGTGTGCTAGGTACAGTGTGTGCTAGGTATAGTGTGTGCTAGGTACAATGTGTGCTAGGTTCAATGTGTGCTAGGTACTGCATGTGCCAGGCAAGGGGGGTGCCGGGTACGGCGTGTGCTAGGTACAGTGTGAGCTAGGTACAGTGTGTGCTAGGTGCGATGTGTGCTAGGTGCGATGTGTGCTAGGTGCGATGTGTGCTAGGTGCGATGTGTGCTAGGTGCGATGTGTGCTAGGTGCGATGTGTGCTAGGTGCGATGTGTGCTAGGTGCGATGTGTGCTAGGTGCGATGTGTGCTAGGTGCGATGTGTGCTAGGTGCGATGTGTGCTAGGTGCGATGTGTGCTAGGTGCGATGTGTGCTAGGTGCGATGTGTGCTAGGTACAATGTGTGCTAGGTACAATGTGTGTTAGGTACAATGTGTGTTAGGTTCAATGTGTGCTAGGTTCAATGTGTGCTAGGTGCTGCATGTGCCAGGTAAGGGGGGTGCCGGGTACGGCGTGTGCTAGGTACGGTGTGAGCTAGGTACAGTTTGAGCGAAGTACAGTGGGTGCTAGGTACAATGTGTGCTAGGTACAATGCGTGCTAGGTACAATGCGTGCTAGGTACAATGCGTGCTAGGTACAATGCGTGCTAGGTACAATGCGTGCTAGGTACAATGCGTGCTAGGTACAATGTGTGCTAGGTACAATGTGTGCTAGGTACAATGTGTGCTAGGTACAATGTGTGCTAGGTACAGTGTGTGCTAGGTACAGTGTGTGCTAGGTACAATGTGTGCTAGGTACAGTCCATGCTAGGTACAGTGTCTGCTAGGTACAGTGTGTGTTAGGTTTAGTGTGTACTAGGTTTAATGTGTGCTAGGTACTGCATGTGCCAGGCAAGGGAGGTGCCGGGTACGGCGTGTGCTAGGTACAGTGTGGATGTAATGGAATAGGACTTCTGTTCGAAGCTCAACTGCAGATATTGACTGAAAATGATATTACACACAGTGTTTGACTTGTATCACTTCAGTATGTGATTGCACAGAGATGTTGAAGTACAATCAGGATTGTGAGAGTGAATTTATTCTGAGAAACCAATTATGTAAAAGACAGTATGCTACTGAGAGAATGTCTCTGTAAAGGTATCAGTGTCTGAGAAGATTCACTTGTATGATATTATTAGTAATTGCAAAGTTTAGCTGAGAGGTAAAGCTAATTCAAATTCCTTGTAAGCAGTAATTAACACACAGCAGGGTTTTATACAAGCTTCAGGTGACTGAAGTCAGAGCACAAATATGTTAGCTAAGAAATTCAGGACAGAACGAGTGATGCTACTTTTACCCTGAATGCTTCTGTGCTCTTTTCACTGCTGCAGAGAAAAAATGACAGGCTGCGGAAAGTCAAAGGAATTTGAGGGAGGAGTTGTCCAGATGGCTGAATCGGCTTCTACGGATCTGAGATAGCCTTCCAAAGGTCAAATAACATTGCGGTGCAAATATATACAGTGAGATTGTGAAGCAGGAGGTAACGGTTAATTGCAGAGAAAGAGGTTAGAAAGTCACAGTTCAATCAGCTGTCTCCTGGTAGTAGCTGAAATAGCTCAGCGTGGTTGAAACAAACTGAATCCCTTCAATGGAAACAACGTTGCAAAGTTTTCCAAAAACAGACTTAGTTAGGAAGTTCACACTTGTAGATTTAGGCAATAAATCAAGTAGAGGTTTAGTAATAAAGCTCAGTGGTGCTGCTGCTATACTGTTTAGCTAACAAAATACTAAGCACTGATCGTTGTACACACAGCTGATTTATCACCTTGGTAGGCAGGGCTTGATGACTCATGGCAGATAATTAAAGGTACAGAGCAAGCAAGCCAAATCCCTGACATTACCCCCTCCTCAAGCGAGCTGTCCCACAGCTCGAGGCTTAGGTCTTTCAGGATTACGGCGATGAAATAGCGAAATGAGTCTGGGTGCAGTGATGTTAGAAGCTGGTTCCCATGAATCGTCTTCAGGGGGGTAATTTTTCCATCTGATTAGATATTCCAGATTAGATGCACGCCAACGTGAATCCAGTATTGATTCCACTTCGTAATCTTCAGTATCACCACTAGATAAGATAGGTGGAAGAACAGGATCAGTTACCCTAGTGAACAGGTAAGGTTTTACGAGAGAAACGTGGAACGTTGGATGTACCCGTAAGGTTGGGGGTAGTTCCAAAGTGATTGCATTATCATTAATCACTTTAAGGATTGGAAAAGGTCCAATGTATCGATGAGTGAATTTTTTAGACGGTACTTGTAGCCGTAGATTCTTAGTAGAGAGCCAGACCTTATCGCCCACAGAATAACGTGGAGGAGTTCTTCTTCTTAGATCAGAAAACCGTTTATGGTTGTCTTGTGCTCTTTGGATGTTTTGTTTGATCCTGGAGAAATTGTCGGTTAACTTTCTACTGAAATCTTCCAAAGGTGGAGAGTCGCTTGCAAGATCTGAGTTTAGAAAAAATGATGGATGATAACCATAGTTTGCATAAAACGGTGAAGTTTTGATGGAAGAGTTTGTTAAGCTATTGTAGGCATATTTTGCCATGGGTAGAAATTTTAACCACTGATCCTGCTGTTGACTACAAAAACAACGTAAATATTCCTCCAACCACTGATTTACCCTCTCGGTTTGACCGTTGGTCTGAGGGTGGAAAGAGGTGCTGTATCGGTGGTCAATCTTTAATAGCATGCAAAGTTTTGTCCAGAAGCGAGAGGTAAATTGGGTACCTCTATCATTGATGATCCGTTTTGGTGTTCCATGTAATCTTACGACATTGTCTAAGAAAAGTTTGGCAGTTTCTGAGGAAGTAGGCAGTTTTTGAAAGGGAATGAAATGACCCATTTTGGTGAAGGTATCAACTACAACCAAAATAGTATTATGTCTTTGAGATGATGGTAATTCAACGATAAAATCCATCGAGACTTGTTCCCATGGTCTGTTTGCTATTGGGAGTGGCATGAGGAGGCCGTATGGTCGGTGTCTTTCTGATTTTGCAGTGGTGCATACTATGCAGGATTTTATGTATCTCTGAACTGTTTGTTTCATTTTAGGCCACCAGTAATTCCTTTGTAGGAGTTCTATCGTGCGATTTACCCCTGGATGTCCTGACATTGGGGAATCATGATGGTATTTTAGAAGTAAAGATCTTAGGCTGTACGGTATATATATCTGATTGTTGTGGTAGTAAATACCATCTTTCTCTGTTAAGTGGGTTTGGGGTATCTCTTTGTCATCCAGTGTAGATCTTTTTATATCGGTTAGGAGTTTTGAGGTGAATCCAATGAATCGATCAGAGTTGACTGGTTCATCTGTGGAGGTTTTGTATATAACCTTGATAAAGCGTCAGCCTTCCCATTTTTGCTAGCGGGACGATAAATGATATGGAAATCGAATCTGGCAAAGAAGAGACACCATCGAACCTGTCTTGCTGATAAGGTTTTGTTGTTCTGCAAGTATTGGAGATTTTTATGATCCGTATATATAGTTATGGGGTATTTTGCTCCTTCCAAAAGATGTCTCCAGTTCTCAAGTGCTCTTCGGATGGCCAGAAGCTCCTTGTCACCTATACTGTAGTTCATTTCAGCTGAAGTCATAATCTTTGAATAGAACGATACCGGATGAAGGGGTTCAGTAAGGGATTGTCTTTGTGAAAGAACAGCTCCGATGGCGAAATCAGAGGAATCGACTTCAAGTATAAATTGAATATCCGGATTAGGAAAACGTAAAATGGGAACTGTAGAAAAGCTGAACTTTAGGAGGTTAAAAGCTGAAGAAGCTTCCTTGGTCCAGGAGAAAGGCTTTGATGCACTGGTGAGTTGTGTGAGGGGTTTAGCTACTTTAGAGAAATCTTTGATAAACTTCCGGTAATAGTTCGAGAAACCAAGGAATCTCTGTAGCTCCTTTTTAGTAGTCGGTTCAGGCCAATCCAAAACGGTCTCTACTTCTTTATGTTGCATACTAATACCAGTTGGAGAGATCTCATACCCCAGAAAGGATATACGGTTACAATGAAATTGACATTTTTCCAATTTTGCGTACAGTTTATGTACTCGTAGTCTGGAGAGGACCCACCGGACATGTTTCTCATGTTCTTCTAGTGTTTTGGAGTATATAAGGATGTCATCAAGATAGACTACTAAACAGATATCAGGCAAGTCCCGGAAAATGTCATTGACAAAATGTTGGAAGGTGGCAGGGGCATTGCATAGCCCAAATGGCATTACCAGGTATTCAAATAAGCCATATCTCGTCCGAAAAGCAGTGAGCCATTCGTCTCCCTCACGAATACGAACCAGATTGTACGCCCCTCTGAGATCGAGTTTGGTATAAATGGTTGCATCAGACAGTCGTTCTATCATCTCTGGTATCAATGGTAAAGGGTAGCGGTTCTTTATAGTTCTTTTATTGAGCTCCCTATAGTCGATTATGGGACGGAGAGAATCATCTTTGTTCTTCACAAAGAACATACCCGCACCTGCTGGACAAGTGGATACCCTGATAAAACCTTTTTTCAAATTCTCCTCCAAGTAGGTCTTGAGATGTTCCAATTCAGGTTGGCTGAGAGGGTAAACATGTCCAACGGGAATAGTGGCACCTGGTTGTAACTGGATAGGGCAGTCGTATGGACGATGTGGTGGTAGACAGTCTGCTTCGGTCTTGCTAAAGACGTCTTCGAAATCCTTATAAGTTTCTGGTATAGGCAATGAATCTGTAAGAGAGTGAAGTAGAAACTGCTGTGGAAAACAAGTGCTCTGACAATATGCTGAATTAAAACATACCTGTGAGGTAGACCAATTAATAGAAGGCTCATGTTGCTGAAGCCAGGAAATGCCTAGAACAACTGAAAAGTGTGGTGAAGGCAACACATCAAAAGATATATACTCAGTATGGCCTTTTTCTGAAACAACCATAAGTGGTACTGTATGATGTGTGATAGGTCCGTTAGACATGGTAGACCCATCAATAACTCTAATGATCAAGGGTTTTGTTTTTAACACAAGTGGAATTTTATTGGTGGATACAATTTCAGAATCAATGAAGTTCCCGAAAGCTCCTGAGTCAATTATGGCTTCAGTGTGTATCCTTTTGTGATCCCACTGTAATAAGAGAGATAGTTTACAGTAAGTTATTGTTTCTTGAAATAGATGAGTAGAATGAATAAAAGAACACTTACGTTTCTTATTCCTTGAGAGGATGGGACAGTCTGAGACAGTATGGGATGGATCTGCGCAGTACATACACAAACTCTTTGCCTTTCTCCTGAACCGCTCTTCTGCCGTTAAGGGACCTCTAAGTACTCCTATCTCCATAGGTGTAGGTTGAATAGCAGTTGTAGAGGGACTCCGGTTATAGGTAGTAGGTCTTGAGAATGATTCAGTATGAGTACGTTCAGATCTCCTTTCTCTGAGTCTTCTATCTATCTGCGTGGCAACTCTCATTAAGGCCTCTAGGGTTGGAGGAAGGTAGATTCTGGCTAGTTCGTCCTTCAACGATTCAGCCAAGCCAAGTCGGAACTGATTTCGGAGTGCAATTGGGCTCCATAATGAATCTGTTGCATAGAGTTTAAACTCGGTAATATAGTCCTCTACCGGTCTCTTGCCTTGTTTAAGGTCACTCATTTTGGCTTCTGATGATAATTGAATGTCCTTATCGAGGTATAACTCATCCATATTATCAAAAAAAATCCCTAAAGAAGATATAATAGGATCCTGATGTTCACAGAGGTTATCAGCCCATCCTCTAGGTTCTCCTCTAAGGAAAGAGATGACCGTAAGAACTTTGATTCTATCTGTGGGGTAACTGCGGGGTTTCAAGTTGAAAAGTAGATGGCAAGCGTTTTTAAATTGCCTATACAATTTTCTATTCCCGGTAAATGGTTCAGGTGGTGTCTCATGAGTAGCCTTTACGGCGATAGAATCTTTTATAATCTCTCTAAGTGATTGGTTCTCCACTTGTAGATCTCTCACTGCCTGAGCAATCTGATCAACTCTCTGTGTCAGGTTGTAGACAAGTTGAGGTATATCCGCTGGCTCCATGGTTGATGGCTTAGTATTATGTAATGGAATAGGACTTCTGTTCGAAGCTCAACTGCAGATATTGACTGAAAATGATATTACACACAGTGTTTGACTTGTATCACTTCAACATCTCTGTGCAATCACATACTGAAGTACAATCAGGATTGTGAGAGTGAATTTATTCTGAGAAACCAATTATGTAAAAGACAGTATGCTACTGAGAGAATGTCTCTGTAAAGGTATCAGTGTCTGAGAAGATTCACTTGTATGATAATATTAGTAATTGCAAAGTTTAGCTGAGAGGTAAAGCTAATTCAAATTCCTTGTAAGCAGGAATTAACACACAGCAGGGTTTTATACAAGCTACAGGTGACTAAGGTCAGAGCACAAATATGTTAACTAAGAAATTCAGGACAGAACGAGTGATGTTACTTTTACCCTGAATGCTTCTGTGCTCTTTTCACTGCTGCAGAAAAAAAATGGCAGGCTGCTGAAAGTCAAAGGAATTTGAGGGAGGAGTTCTCCAGATGGCTGAATCGGCTTCTACGGATCTGAGATAACCTTCCAAAGGTCAAATAACATTGCGGTGCAAATATATACAGTGAGATTGTGAAGCAGGAGGTAACGGTTAATTGCAGAGAAAGAGGTTAGAAAGTCACAGTTCAATCAGCTGTCTCCTGGTAGTAGCTGAAATAGCTCAGCGTGGTTGAAACAAACTGAATCCCTTCAATGGAAACAACGTTGCAAAGTTTTCCAAAAACAGACTTAGTTAGGAAGTTCACACGTTGTAGATTTAGGCAATAAATCAAGTAGAGGTTTAGTAATAAAGCTCAGTGGTTGCCTCCAGGCTGGCTGGAAGTTGGACCGTAGAAAAGGATGCTCCTAGCGCTCACCAAAGGATCATCAGCACCGTAGACACCATAGACTACTGCGTAGCCACCATAAGTAATGCAGACTCTACGAACCACCGCTGCTGGGCTGGTATCTCGCCGTCTGCTCTGCGCCCTGGACCTACGACCAGGCTCCAGTAGGTGAACCTCTTCCTTCTGTAGCGTGAAGCAGGATCAGGAACAAGAGCTCTTACAAGAGCTCAGTAGCTAAGGGAGTATGAAGAGCATAGCAATCCCTGTAGTGATTATAGCTGTCCCCTACAAACATGAGTCAAGGCTGCAAGTTAGAGGGTCAGAAAAGGTCTGATGTGCTGGAACACACAGCCTGCTTTTTATTGAGGTTACATGCAAAAAAGGACACTCTCAGGGGGAGGCATAAAATCCCCAATCACACATTTGATACATTTAGATAGAGAGACAACGCCCTTTGACAGGCCATAGTAGAATTACATTACTTCAGCAGATAACAAGTTACACACAAGAAAACAATGCAGTCCATCTTATCACTAGCAGTCTGATTAGACAATGGGAATGTTTATCACTAAACTTATTTATTTAAATAATTTTTTTATTGAGACAATGGATAGACATAACAGAAAAGGGAGTGTGTCCCAGCACAAGACAGATACAAAAAGAAAAATAACTGATACAGATCACATATGAAAGGTACATAAGAATTAAGACATTGGCGTGCTAATATCGGATTTGTTAAGAAATTATCTAGACAATAGAGTTTCAATATTTAGAGTCAATGATATGGAAGATATCTAGGTTGAAAACAGAGAGATCACATTTGACGTAAGTTATAGCACCGACTTTATGACCTTAAATACAGAATGCGCACAGTGAAATCAAAACATGTGTCACTGGGGCATATAGAAATGAAGTCTCAGTTTTATAATATAGGTAACTAGTGGTCCCTACTCTCAAATAAGGGGTATTCTATACACTGAAAATAGTGAGAGGAAGGGAGCTGGCATTTATCAGGCCTCCCGTAGGCCTGCGTATGTAGGGGGATGAGGGATGCAGCGGGCAAGAGCCGCTCATAATGGGGGGGAGAGGGGAGAAGGGAAGGGGAGGGGGGGGCGGAGCTAGATAATTTGTCTTAAAAATATAGACTACAGGGCGATGTAAAATGGAATGGAATGGGATCTCAGGGCTTTTGAGTATACTCCTGGATAACATCTCTAACATATGAAAACTAGGGCATGTGGATGTAAGGGAAATTGCCAAAGAGGATACTAACAGGGGGGGGGGCATTTCTATAGACACAAAAAGTTAGTTAAGGGCCACTACATGACCCCCTCTCCAGGGAAGGTGCTATCTATAGGCGGTGAAGGTAAAAGGAGGAGGGATATGACCCGCAGGTACTAATCGCCAGAGTGAAAGGGAGGAGAGGGGTCAGATAGAATTGGGAGGTGTCTAAGAAGGCTATATCCTGAATAGCCAGGGTCTGGGGGACCTGGGGAACCTCTGGGTGAGCCCCTCTCCTAGGGGAGTGCCACCTATAGGCGATGTGGGAAAAAGGAGAAGGGATATGACCCGCAGGCATTAATTACCAGCGGGAAAGGAAGGAGAGAGGCTTAACGAAAACAACTATTATGTGCTAGAAATATGGGCAAGCGCATAAATAATTACAAGTATTATAAACAATGAAATTTACAACCAAAGTCCAAAAAAAACAAAAGTACTATTGTAAAATATGTGTAACCTGTATAATAATAAAGGGTAATGGGACCTCAGTTTTTATATATATATATATATATAAACATAATAGGTATGGTCCCCAAATTGCCGTTCATATAGGTATTTAAATCTGGAAAAGAGAGAGTTCACTCAGGGTACGAAGTTGAATAATATAAGGTGTGTCTATAGCGTATAATATGCTGATAGGTTCCTGCGTATATCGGTGTGTTAGGGTCTAATTAAAAGTAGTATATAAATGCCCTATATGATATACAGCAGTCAAGTTATTACACTAGTAGGGCGATATAGTATAATGCAGCATGAATTAGGAGATTATCCTCTAAAGCCAAGGTTGTTGACCCATTAGTATATCACTATAGACAGCAGGCGTATAAGTTATAGAAAGATTAGCCACAGGGTCAAGACAGGTCTTGAATGAGTAAACATGAGGTATGCTTGCTATCTGCAAACTTTCTAGGCAAGTGTAGATCTCTTTGAGAGTATATACATTCAAATATATAAATAAATCTTAGCCAAAGAATTATATAAACAACATCATAGCAGACATAACAACAGAAACAGGCATATCCTAAAAACTATTATAATATATGGAACATGTGAGGGCAGATATCATTTTACAAGTCTTAACTTAAGGGTTACATGGGTACTGAAAATATCAACCGGAATATGTAATGTCTGCTCCAAACTCAATGCCCATTTAGGTCAAATGGTTATAAGCTATGATACCAGTATATCCTAATGTAGCATAAGCTATTAAATATTACATAGCAAACTAAGACTCCCTTTCTCTTAAAGTTTAAAGTCTCAAACATATATAAATAACTTTTATAAGGGAGATTCTTATACTAGAGCTAAAGCATATAGCTGAAGTGTAGGTTAGCAATTAATATAGTAACTATAAAGAACTAGGGCAAAAAGTCCATGATCCATGAGTGAGTCAGCATAGCACAAATGAGGGCTTCTAGAACAAATAAAATAAAGCTATACTATCCCAAAGAATGTAATATAACAAAGGAACAGAAAAGTTATACAGTGTTGGGCTACGCAAAAGAATAATATGACTTGACCTCTGAAGCACAGTAGATAACTATTTGGTAATATAGTTAAGGGGATGATTCTGGAATAAAATAAAAGGTATATAGTATATTATACATTTATGTAGTTATAAGAGTATGTCCATGGTGCGTAGAATGAGCCCTTCTGTCCGAGCATATATGCAGACTTCCCAGCAGGATAGCTCAATACAAAGTATGACAGTTTCTAAATATAGGATGATGAGCCGTGTATGAAGTCCAGTAGCAAGACCCAAGTGTCCCTAGAATGTAAAAGACAGATCCAAGTATAAGCACAATCTTAAGTCCAGGAGGATCAGAAGAGGGGATGTGCAATGCGACTAACCCACTCCGTGTCTAATGGCATTCGGGGAGCTTTGAGGGATCTCTTGATAATCCCCGCTAATAGAGAAGATCATCTGCCAGGAAGAGCTAAGCGAGTTCCTCCACCTCCGCAGTAAGGACCGTTCAGTTCCCCTCTTACCTTTCTGTGTAGTGGTGAGTACCGTAAGTAACAGTCTTATATGTTCCGCTGATTGCCTGCAAGAGTCTCCCGTATCCGTCCAAGTTCCAAGAGTGTTGGGTGTGGGAGTCGCTTTCATGCCTAGGCAAGGAGGGATAAAGAGCTGGGTACTTTGGCCGGAGATGATCCAGGCAGATCTTAGTGCTCCCGGTGTATCGGCCTCTATGTGGAACAGGTCAGCTGTACTTGGCTGCGTCGGGTCGCTACTTGCAGATCCATGAAGAGTGCTAGTTGAACCCTGTCTGGATTGCCATTCCTGTGAACGATCAGGAGAACGTTGAAGAGGCAGTGAGTCTGTTGTCTGGGCTGTAACGCGAGGGTCATAGCTGGGGAGGTCAGAGACGCCATCTTTGTTGCGCAGCTCTGAAATGGTAGACCTCAAACTGTAAAACTGACTGTCAGCTTTAACAATCAGGCCCTCCAATAAAGAAGTAAAGTATGTAGGGAGCTCCTCCATCCTAAGGGCAATGTAGGGAAAATATATATAGGCTTCCAAAACGCCCAAAATCAAAGGTTTAGCAGTGAAACTTCAGGAGCTCTGTAAAAGTATGTCTTGGTGCTTTAGTAGTTGGCTCCGCCCCCGTTTATCACTAAACTTAATTAGAGCTGATCCCAGCAAACTTATATTTAGAATAGCTTCTTGAAGCTGAACAAAATTAACTCTTAATGGCACACAATGAAAACTAATGCTTTTGTAACAGTGCTCCCTTTCTGTGGAACACTCTGCCTGTGTGGTACTTGGTTCAGTAAGTCCTATTTACTGAACCAAGTGGGAGAAAGCCAGGGACAAGTTATTTTACAGGTCTGGGGACATAGTCTTAAAGGGGCATTGTTCACCAAAGTCACAATATGTCCCCAGACGGTTCTTAAAGGGCCATACACACCCAATAAAAGTTAATACATTTTCAGGGGCACAATCTTCCAGGGGCCATAGTCATGAGGAAGGAGGCTGGCAAATAGGCTTCTCCACAATCCAGGGAAGCAGGGCAATCTTCCATTTAAAGGGCCAGTTACAAATAGCAGTTTGTAACATATCTCCCCTTTTGGAGGGAGACTAACCAGGCACCTGACCTTCTGTCGGTCAGTGCCTAAGTTAGTCTCGCAACCCACCCACAAATAAACATTAGCAGCAATATAGCCCCCCCACAATAAGTAGTACTGGCCTGTAGGTTCCAGGTTGTAGGATGAAAGTGTAGCATCCTCGGCCTTCCTGGCGCAGCTGGGCAAATAGCAGGTGGTACTTGGGGGGCAGAAGCCAGCGGCACTCTGCCCTGGTGCCAGCGCTTCTGCTGGGGTGAGGGGTTTGCAGGCCAGTCCTGTAACAAGGGGGTCTGTAGGGCAGAGGCCAGCAGCGCTCTGTCCTGATGCCAGCTCTTCTGCTGAGGGAATTGGGGCATAGTCCTGCCCGGTGGCAAAGGGAACGTGGGGGTCAGTGGGGGTTAACATCTCCACTGTTAACCCTGGGCCCAAGTTAGGAGTTAGCTGGGGAGGGGGAGATTGGCTTACCTCCTCCTCCTGATACTCCGGCGGCCGTTGGGAAGGGAGGTTGATGCTCTCCGCTCCCTGTGGAACATGCTGCGGCTGGGGAGAGAGACCGGTTGTCTCCTCTCCCTGGAAGGCACACTCCGGCTGGGGAGGCAGGTCGATGCTCTCCCCTCCCTGTAGCTGGGTCTGTCGCTGGGGATCTGGGCCGCCTGCCCAGCATCCCTGTAGGGCCGGTAGAGAGACTGCGGTCCCATCTCCACCTGCCTGCTGGGGGTCCTCCCAGGACCAGTCTATGAGGCCTGCTGCCTCGGGTATCTCTGGTTGGGGTTGGGGAAGGAGACCGGTTGTCTCTTCCCTCTGCATGGTATACTGCCGCTGGGGAGGGAGGTCGCTGCTCTCCTCTCCCTGTAACTCACTTTCTCGCTGGAGACCAGGTGTCCATACCCTCAAACTCCACAGTTGGCGCTCAAAGGCTCGTGCCGCTTCGTTCTCAGTATCCAATTCCCGGATGATTCGACTGACTACCTCCTGCGCAGGGTCTGGACCATATCGGACTAGCCGCCTCTTTACCTCTGGAACGAAATCAGCGCCCTCATAGCGACGGATCCGGTTGAGGTGCTCTTCACAGGGTTCTGACCAGTGTCTTGTCAGCTCCATGCTGCTGTAGGTAGGGACGCTGCGCAGTGGCTAGCGTTGCCCTCAATAACTCTCCTACGATACCAGTGCTGTTGGGGTGCTGCTCCTTGCGCTAGGACGCCATCCCACCGCTGCCGCCAAATATTACGGTTGCTTCCAGGCTGGCTGGAAGTTGGACCATAGAAAAGGATGCTCCTAGCGCTCACCAAAGGATCATCAGCACCGTAGACACCATAAGTAATGCAGACTCTACGAACCACCGCTGCTGGGCTGGTATCTCGCCGTCTGCTCTGCGCCCTGGACCTACGACTAGGCTCCAGTAGGTGAACCTCTTCCTTCTGTAGCGTGAAGCAGGATCAGGAACAAGAGCTCTTACAAGAGCTCAGTAGCTAAGGGAGTATGAAGAGCATAGCAATCCCTGTAGTGATTATAGCTGTCCCCTACAAACATGAGTCAAGGCTGCAAGTTAGAGGGTCAGAAAAGGTCTGATGTGCTGGAACACACAGCCTGCTTTTTATTGAGGTTACATGCAAAAAAGGACACTCTCAGGGGGAGGCATAAAATCCCCAATCACACATTTGATACATTTAGATAGAGAGACAACGCCCTTTGACAGGCCATAGTAGAATTACATTACTTCAGCAGATAACAAGTTACACACAAGAAAACAATGCAGTCCATCTTATCACTAGCAGTCTGATTAGACAATGGGAATGTTTATCACTAAACTTAATTAGAGCTGATCCCAGCAAACTTGTATTTAGAATAGCTTCTTGAAGCTGAACAAAATTAACTCTTAATGGCACACAATGAAAACTAATGCTTTTGTAACAGTGCTCCCTTTCTGTGGAACACTCTGCCTGTGTGGTACTTGGTTCAGTAAGTCCTATTTACTGAACCAAGTGGGAGAAAGCCAGGGACAAGTTATTTTACAGGTCTGGGGACATAGTCTTAAAGGGGCATTGTTCACCAAAGTCACAATATGTCCCCAGATGGTTCTTAAAGGGCCATACACACCCAATAAAAGTTAATACATTTTCAGGGGCACAATCTTCCAGGGGCCATAGTCATGAGGAAGGAGGCTGGCAAATAGGCTTCTCCACAATCCAGGGAAGCAGGGCAATCTTCCATTTAAGAGGCCAGTTACAAATAGCAGTTTGTAACAACTAGGTATCATGTGTGTTGGGTACAGTGTGTGCGATGGGTACAGTGTGTGCGCGATAGGTACAGTGTGTGCGCGATAGGTACAGTGTGTGCGCGATAGGTACAGTGTGCGCGCGATAGGTACAGTGTGCGCGCGATAGGTACAGTGTGCGCGCGATAGGTACAGTGTGCGCGCGATAGGTACAGTGTGCGCGCGATAGGTACAGTGTGCGCGCGATAGGTACAGTGTGCGCGATAGGTACAGTGTGCGCGATAGGTACAGTGTGCGCGATAGGTACAGTGTGCGCGATAGGTACAGTGTGCGCGATAGGTACAGTGTGCGCGATAGGTACAGTGTGTGCGATAGGTACAGTGTGTGCGATAGGTACAGTGTGTGCGATAGGTACTGCGTGTGCTAGGCAAGGTGGGTGCCGGGTACTGCGTGTGCTGAGCATAGTGTGAGCTAGGTACAGTAGGTTCTAGGTACTAAGCGTGTTGGGTACAATGTGGGCTAGGTATGATGTGTGCTAGGTACAAGGTATGCTGGGCACAATGTGGGTTAAGTACAGTGTGTGCTAGGTATATTGTGTGCTGGGAACTGTGTGTGCTGGGTATGGTTTATGCTAAATACAATGAGTGAAGTACAGCGAATGTGTGCTGGGTACGGCATGTGCTAGGTGTAATGAGGGCCAGGTGTAGTGGGTGTTAGGCACAATAAGTGCTGGGTAAAGTATGTACTAGACACAATGTGCATATTACTTAATTAAATCTAATCTATAAGTGTCACCCCCCCCTTATTTCTAGAGCCCACACTAGGGTTCCACCTTGGTGAATTATTTTCACCACATATCCCTGAAATTTACTTATGATATATCAATGTTTGAACAGCTATTGCAATCAGACCTGCATGTCCGATCCTTTTGTTTGTGTATGTTTGAACAGGGGTCCTGTGTGTCCCCAAGTGTTACCTTTCCCTGCAATTTATCTACGATATATCAATGTTTGAACAGCTATTGCAACCGGACCTGCGTGTCCGATCCTTTTGTTTGTGTATGTTAAATCAGGGGTCCTGCGTGTCCCCAAATGTTACCTCTTATTCTAAAATCGAATAAAAATTAATTGAAAAATAAATAAATAAATTAAACGCATTTTTAATAAATGGAAAAAAAAATAGAATTTTTTTTTTATTTTTTTTAAACAGATTTTATTGAGATTCAAAAAAGCATACAGTAAAAGGACGTTACAAAAGCAGTCACAAAAGCATTACAAGTAATTCACAATTTACATCAAAGCTCGGTACCTGCATGCAAAGGACACAAATGTACAGTAATCTCAAGACATATGTAGAAACTTCTGTTCATGCCGTCACATTTAGTTTAATTGGAATCTCAATAAACAAAACAAATATGATTAATATGTACTGCTGAAAACCTGGGCTATCAACTATGAATCCTGAACTAGAATAGGTCAATCAGGTTGCCTCAGCTGGTCGTGTTGTTTATTGTTTGTTGGTCAAGGATAAGGGTGGGGTTGAAGGGAAGGAGAGAGGGAAAGGGAGTCAGCTAGTGGGAGGGGGGGGGTGAAGAGAGAAAGGGAAGAGAGAGGGGAAGAGGAGAGAAAGAAAAAAAAAAAGAAAAAAAAAAAAAAAAATGTAATTTTAAGGGGGGAGGGGGGATAATTATGTTCAACAGATTGAGTTTTTAGGCAAGTTCCGCCCAATCTACCTGGCATTCATGTTATTGGATTTTGATCCAGTCTTCCCAAATCGCCCAATAATCTTCCATCCGCTCTAAGGCATTATATGCAAATTTTTCCACTTTAGCCAGGTATTGTACCACCTCACAAACAGTAGTAATAGTGGGCGGGTCAGTTTGTTTCCATGCCCTGGCGATACACAGCTTTGTGGCCACCAAAATATAAATCACTAGCTGTTTACTGCATTTGGGTAGTTGATTGTCGAATATGTGGAAAAGAGCCTGACTAGAGGTCAGCTGCACATTCACATTCATGGAGTGCAGAAGGGTCTCAACATCTCTCCATAGGTCGGAGATTTTTGGGCAGGACCACCACACATGAGAGTCTGATCCCTCACCGCCACATAGCCTCCAGCACCTCGATGAGGTCGAGGGAAACATTTTAGACAGCCTGGTGGGCACTCTGTACCACCTGAGGATGAGCTTCATGTAGCCCTCAAAGATGGTTGTGCAGTGGATTGTTTTTTTTGGTTAAAGTAATAGCTATGCTCAGTTCTGCGTCTGAGATTTTTAAGGGCAGTTCACTACACCATCGTTTGATTTGACCGGGAAGACCAACCGTATGGTCTCGCAAAATGGCTTGATAGTGGAACGTTAGAGGCTTATATGTACCCAACTTATTCATCCATCTTTCCTCCCATTGGGAGTGCGCCCTGAGTCCACAAGTTCCAAACTTCCAGGAATGTAGGAAACTAAGTATTCTTGAACATTCGAAGTGGAACCAGAGAGGTGGTCCTCTCAAAGAATCAAGAACTTGGGAGACTGTCAGTAATCTGCCATTTGAGAATAGTTGTTCCACCATGGCAAGATCATGCTGGATCCAATACTCGACGTGGATGTCCGGACAGTCCCACATCAGGCCCCGTAATTGATGGATTGGTGAGGGGCAATCTGTGAGTGATGTCTGAGTGTATGCCATATTTTGATATTATGTTGTACGACAGGGTTGGTGAGTATATTCACCAGTTGTTTGTAGCTCGGAACCCACAAAAGACTGGGAAGGTCTAATCCCTCTGGCAGCTGGAGTCCCTCCAGTCTAAACCAACCCGGCTTCTCAGCAGTAGGGCCCCAGGCTGTGATGTGCGAGAGTCGTGTGGCCTCGTAATAAAGATATATGCTGGGGAAAGCAACTCCACCCCTGGCATACTCCCTCTGCATAATTTTATGACTGATCCTCGGAGGTCCATGAGCCCAAACGTACCCGGCAAAGATCCGGTGTATCTGCTGTAGGATACCATAAGGAATATTTAGAGGGATGCATCGAAAAAGGTACAACGCCTTAGGAAGTAGGGACATCTTTACACTGGCCACTCGTCCCAACCAGGAGACTTCTTTAAAGTCCCATCTGCTTGCCAGGTTCTTTAGTTCCTTAATCAAGGCGTCAAAGTTCAATGATATAATTTTATCTGTATCCGCACTCAGATAAACGCCCAGGTGTTTAATAGCATCTGCTGACCAATGAAAATCATGGTTGTCTCTCAGCTGTGAAAGGTGTGCATCAGTGAGGTTAATTCCATAAGCTTCGGTTTTGGACTTATTCACTTTGTAATAACTTAGCGCACTGAAGCTGTCTAGAGTGGCAAAGACCTCCGGAAACCGATGACGTAGGGTTCGTAAGGAGGAGGGTCACATCGTCGGCATACAGCAAGATTTTCTCAGGAGTAGTGCCCATTGACAATCCTTCTATGGTTGGTGTAGACCGAACCAGCTCCACCAACGGCTCCATAACCAAGGCAAAGAGCAGGGGCGACAATGGGCACCCCTGCCTAGTGCCGTTAGAGATAGCAAATGTCGGGGAACAGAAGCCCGTTCCTCTCACCCTAGCACTTGGGTTCGAATATAAGGCCCTGATCATGTTGACGGCCCGAAACGGGAAGCCGAAAGCCCTTAGAGTTCTCCACATATATTCCCACCTGACCCTGTCGAACGCCTTTTCGGCATCTAGAGACAGGGCCAGGAGGGGGGTTCCCAAACGCCTCGCCTCTGCAAAAACCTAGACCAGGCGTCTAGTATTGTCAGGGCCCTGGCGTCCCTTGACAAAACCCACCTGGTCAGTCACTACCAGGGAAGGAAGCAAAGATGCTAATCTGTCTGCTATAAGTTTGGAGTACAGCTTTATATCTACGTTTATCAACGAGATCGGACGAAAATTGCAGCAATATGAGGGGTCCTTACCTGGCTTAGGGATAGCGACAATGGTCGCTTCAAGGAACTCTTTAAGCATCACCTCTCCCTCACTGATTTCATTGTACATCTGACACAGTATGGGCTCCAGCAAGGTTTGTGTCTTTTTGTAGAAATGCCCCGGGAACCCGTCCGGGCCCGGCGCCTTTCCATTCTTCAGTTGCTTGATCCCCAGACCTATTTCTAGCTCGGTAAATGGTTCAATCAATTTGTCTTTGTCTTCATCAGACAATATGGGCAAATTTAGTTTTTCTAGAAATAAGGATATTTCGGAGGGTGTGGCTTTAGTAGGTGCTTCAGAAGCCTCTATGTTATAAAGTCGTTCGTAGAAATCCGCAAAAGCCTTTCCTATATCATCCGGAGCGTAGAACTTCCGCCCGTTATGATTGATATAGGGTATTCTGGAGATAGCTGTCCTCTGTTTTAGTTTGTTTGCCAACAAAGTGCCCGCCTTGTTACTCTTCGAGTACATGACCATCTTAAACTTGGCAAGTGCACGCTGGGTTTTTTCCAGCTCCAAGTGTTTGATTTGTTTTTTCAAAGCAAGAATGTCAGCGGACAGGCCAACGGTAGGAGACAACTTGTTTTGTTTTTCCTTAGTGCGCAATTCGCAGGTAAGTTTCCCCAGAGGGGCACCCCAGTGTTTTTTGATATTTGCAGCTTTAGCAATGCAGAATCCTCTAACAAATGCTTTTAGAGCCGCCCATCTGATTTGGTGGGAAGTGTCATGTGGGTCATTTGTCTCCAAGAATTCTTCTATCTTTTCAAGTAACTCATGGACAAAAGATGCGTCTTCCCATAAAGACTTGGGAAGTCTCCAGGGGGGTCTGCTCGAAAGAGATCCGCCTGTATTTATTGACATCACTACAGCATCATGGTCTGACCAAGGGCAGCTGCATATAGTGGAGCTTGTGACTCTATTCAGTGTCCAGGAGTCCACGAAAAAAAGTCCAGTCGCGAGTAGGAATGGTGCGGGGGCGAAAAGTATGTGTAATCCCTAGTGTCCGGGTGACAAGCTCTCCACACATCGTATAGGGAGGACTGATATATGAGGTTTTGGAATTTAGGAGCTATGGACTGCGAGTACTGATCCACTACTTTACCACTTGGGAGCCGCTTATCCAACTCAGGGTCCCAGATTAAATTAAAGTCTCCTCCTAGCACCAACGTGCCCTGACGCAACCCGTCTATGAAGGATAGCATTTTACGTAGGAATTTAATCTGACCTTGATTGGGGGCATATATATTCACAAGAGTGAATAAGTGTGAGTTCAGTTCACACACTAGTACCAAGAATCTTCCCTCAGGGTCTGTTTCAACGTGTAGCTGTTGAAAAGCTACCGATTTGCTGATGCATATCGAGACTCCCCTACTTTTGTCCTGGAAAGTCGAGCTAAGTACCACTGGGTATTGTCTGGAGTTAAAATTCGGGGTTTTATTGGATGCCCAATGTGTCTCCTGAAGAAAAGATACATCACAATGAAGTTTAGTCAGAAAGGATTGTAGGAGGCTTCTTTTAGAAGGGAAGTTAAGGCCCTTCACATTTAGGGAAATGAACTTAAGATCAGAGGCCATGTTTAGGAGAAGAGAGAGAGAGAGGAAAGAAAAAAGAAAGAGAAAAAAAAAAGGGGAAGAGGGAGGGAGGGGTAGAGGTTAAGAAAGGTGTAGAGGAAACGGGTTGGAGGTGGGGGGAGTGAATGAAAAAAGGCGTAGGGGAAAAGGGTTGAAGGCGTGGGAGGAGGGAGGGGAGTTAATGGACCTGCGCAAGTAACCAGAGAGGCAACACCTAGGTAGTTATAACCTTATTATCCACCCCTCTACCAGAGAGGGGTGGAATAGTACAATATACGGTGAAATTTGTGATTTCGAATGAATCTATGTTCTTTTGCTTACTTCTAGTAAGCTACGGGTTTACCCTTAAGGGGGGGGGTGAAGAGTAACGTTACAAGATCTTCTAAAGTTAGTATCTAGAGCAGAAAAAATGAGAGGCCGAGGCCGGCCTAAAATTCAGGGGGAATAGATGTCACACTAGGGGGTAGGCGTGTGCCACGCTTGCGGCTGTTATTCCAGCAGTCAGGGGAAGGGTGATAAGAATCTCTTACCCTGCTGGCAAGCCAGTGGGTAGAATATGTCGTGCAGGTGCCGTAAGGCATATAATAAAAAGCCTGCTCTGGGTCTCATTTTAGTTGTCTTGGGAGGGACTAAGTTAAACCTAAAAAGGCGTATATCCTGCCATGGTGTTAATTGTAGGTTCGTGACTACGGGAACATTTCAACTGTCAACCTTGTATTTAACTTCTATTGCCTAAATTAACTTGAATAGGCCTAGATTTATACATATGACGATATCATCTCCCCGGGTCATGTGCGGCCTGGGAACCAGATGTGCGTACTTTCGCCTAAGGATGGGCCACAAGAGATTGGTAGGGCCAGTATCTAGCACCACCTCCACCACACCTGAGCCAAGGAGTTTCACATCAACCACAAATATAACATCAAAACAATACATAAAACTAAATTGAGAAATAAACCTTATCATAGTGCTAGTCTAGTGCTTATTGCTTTAACAGAACAATCAACACCTCGTATCTATTATGGCATATCAGATGTCGGTATTTTAACTTTTCTCAGTAAGAGTCTATACCCTGTCTGCACCCCATCTCCCCAGGAATATTGTACATGAAGACAGCCTAAACCATACATAAAAAGAACAGCAGCCTGGCCACATGTGAAGTCCTAATTTAAGTGAAACAAAAGAAGTTTATAATACATTAGTAGACCAGCCATGTGTTCACGAGCATCCAATCCTGTTCATTATTAACCGTTGGAGGCAAACGTCAATATTGTGTGTGGGTCCTATCATCTAGGGTGTCTTAAGTCAGCATGTAATCTAAACATGATGACACTATTGCCGTATAGAGTTGCCCGTGGCAGGGGGGGGGGGGCAGGATGGGCATGTATCTACTTGGAAGCATATTAAGGTATAGTAACATGGCAATTAGCCAGAACAGCCCCCGCCACACATAAACCAAGGGCTTCATGATGGCAGCAAATAGCTTGGCATAAAACTCGATTAGGCAATGAGGTATAATATCAAGCCAGGTAAACATATATTGCGTTATTAAGTTGATTCATAACTCTTCTCTATTATAGCTTACTCAGTGCCAACGAGATAGATATTCTACACATAATAACAATCTAAGTGATCTGAGTCCATGTCAAGGACACCTGGCTGGTCCACCTTAGAGCTGTACAGGATTATGATCAAAAACATAAAGGAGGACAAGGCAACCCGTTAGCCCATGTCCTCTAACAAAATGTCAATAATATAAAGGTACCTAATGAAACAGGAGAGGGACAGAGGAGGTTGGTCTCCACATGGAACTGGCCAAATGTGGTGTAATCCCGCTCTCAGCCTTCGCCATCCCAGTCACACATGACATAATATATCATTATTAACTTACGAATTTCCTAGCTAAACATTTAACCTATTATCTCAAGTATAAACTTAAACATTGAACATTGCTGCTTTAGAGTCAATCAAGGTCTAGCGGTACACACCCCTCTTGCGATATAGTAAATTTTTTGGGGGAACCTTTCCCTTAAAGTCCCAAACATTCGGGTGTGTTCCCATGTGTGTTGTATAACCCTGGGGAGCTAGGAGGCTGGGGGTGGTCAATAAAAGTCTGTATCCCAGTGGGACATTTAGAGTTCTTAGGCCACATTAGAGTTTTAAACCACAACAAGTTCTGTGAGGGCTGCAGGGCCTTGTAGTTGCCCATCTAGATGAGCAGGGGGGTATTGTACCTGTACATGCTGAGAAGGGAGTGTGGGTGGGGGCCTCCTTTCATAGGATAACAGTTCTCCAAATTGAGCGTGACATGGCATCTTGAAAACAGAGAGACATCATCTCCCCCAATGTAACATAGCAAAAATTACAAGACTTAATAGGAAAAAGAGACTATACTTATCAGTCCTCGTCATCAGAGGGGTTCTCTGCTCCTGTCGGCAACAGCTGATTGGGGATTGAGTTCCTTCTTTTAGGGGCATTGGGCCTCTGTGTGAGTGGTCTCCATTCAAAGGCAGTGGGTCTCAGAAGTGATGAAGATGAACTGTCTTGCCTTATGTTCAGTGAAGGAGAAGGTCCAGTCTCCTCATCAGGTTTATTCTGCACCGACCATCCTTTAAGCAATGAAAGCCCTTTATCCGGTGTGTCAGCGGTGTAAAGGCGTCCATCTTTCTGGATTAACAGCTTGGTAGGGTATCCCCACCTGTACTTTATTCCAGACTGTCTCAACAATCTGGTGACCTCTCTGAAGGTACCTCTCTTTTGCACTGTGTATTGAGACAGATCTGGAAATATTTGTACAGATTCAAATTTCTTGGGTAGTGCTGGGCGTTGGAACATGGCCCTGAGAATTTGCTCCTTATATGTGAAGTAATGGAATCTGGCAATTACGTCCCTAGGTTTTTCTGCCGAAACATTCCTCCCCCTAGGAAGGCGATGAACTCTGTCAACTAGGGTTTCATTAGGGAAGGTCGGGGTGTGTAGAATTTCACAAAACTCAGTGAGGAACTTGCCCAGCTCTGCAGGGGAGACATCCTCTGGGATGCCTCTAAATCTCAGGTTGTTCCTGCGTGAGCGGTCTTCCATGTCTGCCATTTTTGTTTCGATAGAATCCATCATGTCAACCAGAACTCGTGAGTGGTGGGATAGATTTTCCTGTTCCACAGTCAAATCTTCCTGTTTTCTTTCCAATACATCAATCCTTTCACTTATGGCCCCGATATCCTTTCTGAGATCTGCCGCAGAGCCCTTAATAGCCGCTGTGAGTGTTTCTTGAAGAGAATTTATTCTCTGGGTGAGAGTGGATACTATGTCTGCAGCCATAGCGCCTGAAAGATTGCTAGCTTCGCCGCTTGGGTCAGACATGGCAGGACTATTGACTGTATGTTTTTGAGAAGTATGCAGATCAGTTGTGGTTTTCCCAGTAACCGGCGTCGTTTTAAAGTGATCTGCCACTGACTTCTTGTATTCAGAAAGGTTAGCTGTTTTCCTTCTGGAGCCTAGTGGCATGATAGAAAAATAGGGGGCTTAAAAAAAAAGGTGACAGTTGCAGAGGTGTATCAGGTTTAGCAAGAGTCTCTCAGTAAAATATCCATGAGCTATGTCTCCAGCTAGTATCTTGCAGATAATAAGTACAAGCGCCGGCCCCACTAGGCCTGCACCCTAGAACATGGGTGTGTAGTATCTAGCTAGATTCTGAAATCTTCTTTTCCAAATAAGGCCCATCTGGGCAAAAACAGGGGGTATAGTGTTAGTGTGTCAGCGACTGTATTTATCTTCAATATCCTGAGTATAGTAAGCAGGATCAAGGAAACTGTAGTGCCAAAAGTAGCTGCAGTTACTGTGTAGAACTTGACTAATCAGTAAGGGGCTTATCTATATTGCTGCCACAGGGCCTTAGAAACTCCTGAATCAGGATCAAATGTAAACGGTACTCCTTACAGTCTATTCAGCAGGCCAAAGAGTATATGAATAAAGGTGGACACACATTCAAAGTGCCAAGTAGGATAATGTGCCCCACAAGTGAATATGCTTTAATGAACAGTCCGCAGACTCACAGACCTGCATGTCACTAGTAGTGTCCCTCAGTAAGATCAACAAGCAGTAATACAGCCTTCCGTAATTCTTTTTAGAGGATTAAAACAAAATGTAGGTGTAGTGTGCGTTGGCAGGCTGGTCTCTTACCCTTTCTACGAGTGTCGTTCTATAGCCGTTCCGATTCACAGGTCTCCAGGGCGCTTCTTAGATGTAGGCCGCAAGATGGCGGAGGTTTCGCGCCAAACTGTGAGCCACAGCGTATCGTGTGCCAGGTCTCCCCAGCAAACTGTCTAGGGCCTTGCAAGGGTCTGCCAAATGAGCCTCCGGGCTCTCCAGTTCAGTAGCCAGTCTCCAGGAGTTTCAAATTCACCGCGATCGGCCGCCTCTGGCTGTCGCTTTGACGCCGGCCTGTCAGGTATTTCTCACCGCCGCACCGGAGCGGAGCCCCGAACCCCCGGGCAGCGGTATGGCAAGTAGAAGGCTTGATGTGTTTGAGTGGAGATGTCCCCAAACGGTAAAGTTGATTAGCTGCCAACGGCTAGTGCAGTTGTTATCCGTGAGGCCAGATTCCGGACCCAGCCGCTTCTTAACTGTAGTGCGAAATGTCTGTTGTTTCTTCTTAATTAATTAGGGCACTATAATCCATTAAGGGCAGAATGCCCAAGGTGATCTACACACACCAAGAACCAAAAGTAGGGCAAAATATTGAACTTTTAAACTTTGTAGGGAATTAGAATAGCAGGAGCTCTGTTTGTGTGCGTCCGTTCTCCTCCAAGGCTAACTCCGCCCCCCCCCAAAAAATAGAATTTTATACGTGATTTTTACTTGTCTGTTTAGAATACCTTGCCTCCGTTAGGTTAGGCGCCTGGGCTCACACACCACTTTCCATTTCCTTTTGGTGACTGCTAGGTATCACCCCTCCTAGGCTATAGGTACGCGAGTTAGGCGCTTAGTCCATTTCTTTACCTGTGTGTGCGTCTGTGTGCGTCTGTGTCTGTGTCTGTTTGTTTGTGTGTGTGTCTGTGTGTCTGTGTGCGTCTGTGTGTATATGTGTGTGTATGTGTGTGTGTGTGAGCGCATGTGTGTATGTGTGGGTGCTCTGACAAAATGCAGATGGACATTTGGTCGACAGCATTCTGTCCGACGGACATTTGGCCGACGGACAGAATGCTGCAGCATGTTCTGAGTTCGGCCGAGGGCAGATACGCTCCAGAGTGCTCTGTTCCAATCAGAGCCTTGGGCACCGCAACCGCCTCTGGGAACCTAACCATGGGTCGCAGCTAGGGTTTCACCAGGCCAGTCCCGGTCTGGGACTGTATGTCCCATGCCCCAGAAATACCGTCAAATGCCCCAGGCTAAGAGCTCCCCTGGGGCTGGCACAGCACTGACCACAGATTAAAAAAAAAATAGCTGGCCAGAGGAGCTAATAGCCTGGCAGGAGGAGAGATGGAACCTGCCTGGAGTTGGAGTATGTGGGAGTTGCTGCCTGGAGTATGTGGGAGGGAGGAGGAGGGTCACGTCACTTCCATCTCTGAGCTGAGCCTGCACAGCGCAGATTGTGCGACATGTAAGGAGAGACAAGACAGTGAGCAGAGGTGCGTGCAGCCGGTGACCGGTCCTGTAACTAACCCCACTAACGCTAACCTCTCTGCAGCTTCCAAAGAGATTTTATTATACTGAGTTTGTTAAACAGGAGGATGGGCTTACAGCTACATTATCGTTTCCTAAGAGCCACAGACATAGTCAGACAGACATGAGCCAGATCTTACAATAATTACTAGGTTCTAGAAAAGTTAAATATCTAGTATTAAATAATAATATATTACAACTGTTACAAACTGCTATTTGTAACTGGCCCTTTAAATGAAAAATTGCCCTGCTTCCATGGATCGTGGAGAAGCCTATTTGCCAGCCTCCTTCCTCATGACTATGGCCCCTGGAAGATTGTGCCCCTGAGAACATATTAACTTTTATTGGGTGTGTATGGCCCTTTAAGAACCGTCTGGGGACATATTGTGACTTTGGTGAACAATGCCCCTTTAAGACTATGTCCCCAGACCTGTAAAATAGCTTGTGCCTGGCTTTCTCCCACTTGGTTCAGTGAATGGGACTTGCTGAGCCAGGTGCCACACAGGCAGAGTGTTCCACAGAGGGGGAGCACTGTTACAGAGGCATTGGTTTTCATTGTGTGCCATTAAGTGCTATGTGACAGACCCTTCGGTCCAGTGGAGGCTCCTCCATATGTGCACTGTCGCACGTGAACCCCCAGGGGGCAGAGGAGGGGGGGGGGAAAATGAGCATTAAAAAAAAAAAAGAGAAAAAAAAAATTATGAAAAATTTTAATTTTATTTTTTATTTATATTATTTAATATTATATGTATTAATGCTTTACTGGCACTGCTGCTTAGCTTATATACCCTGCTATCTAATCTATTATCATTCTCATCACTGACTCGCCACTGAGTGTTCATTAACAGACACTGTATATTTATTATCAGGCTCAGGCAGGAGCTAGGACCGGGTGGACTACTCAGTGTGCTGACGTCCGTGACGTCACACCACACACCACCACGGCTGATTGACAGTCCAGGGCAGGCTCCAGTCTCCACCCCCCACTCGCACGTGCGGTAAGGAGCTCTATATGCCTGCACAGTGATCGCAATGTATTCACTGTGCAGGCGTAGAGCTCCTCCCCAGCCTCATGCCTATAGAGGCATAATCGCAAAGGCTGAACTGTGCGGTCGTTCAGCCTGTGCTCTGTCTCCTCCCCCAGCCTCTTGATCCATACTCCTCAGACTCTGTGATAGGCTCCATGGCTCACGTGATGGCCCCCACGAGGCTCCTCCCAGCTCAACGGCACGAAAATCTTTGTAGAGATAGCCGTTGAGCTGAGAGGAGTGTTTTTGCATAGCTCTGTGCAAAAATTGTTTACAACAAAACTATATATTTTTTGCTGCCTGCTGGCAGCCATCAAGCATCAACAAGTTGATTGAACAGTGACAGTCAATATTTGCTGCTGTGTGCTGACTCAGTGTCTGCTGAGCTGCAGTCAAGTAGTGTGGAAAGAAATAGCCAGGGCCCAGGAGCAGGCTAATAGACAGTTAGATAGTTAGCCAATAGCCATTATAATTATTATTAATTACATTAGGCTTAGCTTAGCAGCAAATTAGTTTAGAACTGTAGATTCACAGTCACTACTAGTAGTATTCAGATTTTCTAGTTATCTATCTATATAGAACTTGAAGATACTTTAGTTAACTTAATTTATACTAGTAATATATTATTAGTTCAGTAACTTTGTGGGCAGATATTTTAATGATTTTTGCTGCACGCCTGCAGTTTTTTTATATAGAGTAACTGAGTGAGTTGAGTCTTGAACTAGTGTTAAAAAAACAACAACCTTTTTGTTGCTATTTGTAATTTAAACAACAGATACAGTCTGAGTCTGAGATTGCTTTTTAGATAGAGTGAGTTGAGTCTAAGTTGAACTTGAATTAGTGTTAAAAAAATGTTTTTATTTTTTTACTTGTAATTTAAACAACAGATACAGTCCGAGTCTGAGATTGCTTTTTATATAGAGTAACTTGAGTTGAGTCTTGAACTTGAACTAGTGTTTAAAAAAAAAAAACGTTTTTATTTTTACTTGTAATTTAAACAACAGATACAGATTGCTTTTTATATAGAGTAACTTGAGTTGAGTCTTGAACTTGAACTAGTGTTTAAAAAAAAAACATTTTTATTTTTCTACTTGTAATTTAAACAACAGATACAGTCTGAGTCTGAGATTGCTTTTTATATAGAGTAACTTGAGTTGAGTCTTGAACTTGAACTAGTGTTTAAAAAACAAACATTTTTATTTGTCTACTTGTAATTTAAACAACAGACACAGTCTGAGATTAGCAAGTTTAGGAGTATACTGGATTTTTAGGGAGTTCTTTAACAATTTAGTTCAACTTCTAGTTGATATTTTCTAATAGCTGCAGAGCAGCAAAGCTACCTACCTACAAGTTATATATTACATAACAACCGCCAAACTATTAAACTATTACTTCAAGTTGAGTTGTATATTTTCTAACAGCTGCAGAGCAGCAGAGCTACCTACCTACAAGTTATATATTACATAACAACCGCCAAACTATTAAACTATTACTTCAAGTTGAGTTGTATATTTTCTAACAGCTGCAGAGCTACCTACCTACAAGTTATATATTACATAATAACCGCCAAACTATTAAACTATTAAGTTGTATATTTTCTAACAGCTGCAGAGCTACCTACCTACAAGTTATATATTACATAACAACCGCCAAACTATTACTTCAAGTTGAGTTGTATATTTTCTAACAGCTGCAGAGCAGCAGAGCTACCTACCTACAAGTTATATATTACATAATAACCGCCAAACTATTAAACTATTAAGTTGTATATTTTCTAACAGCTGCAGAGCAGCAGAGCTACCTACCTACAAGTTATATATTACATAACAACCGCCAAACTATTAAACTATTACTTCAAGTTGAGTTGTATATTTTCTAACAGCTGCAGAGCAGCAGAGCTACCTACCTACAAGTTATATATTACATAACCACCGCCAAACTATTAAACTATTAAGTTGTATATTTTCTAACAGCTGCAGAGCTACCTACCTACAAGTTATATATTAGATAAGAGCAAAGGACTGTTCTTTGTGTGTAAACTAACAGTTAAGATGGCACTTAGTAAAATTAGTGTGTCTGAGCTAAAGCAATTACATTTTTCAACGTTGCCCATTGAAAGAAAAATGGAAATTAAAATGCTCAGGCCAACACCTATGCTTAACCTTACCCAGGTGACAAAATGTAAAACTAGAGATTACAAAAGAGAATTCAAACCCGAGGTATATGATAAATATCCATGGATTTGTGGCTGTGAATTATCTAACAGGCTCTTTTGTTTTTATTGTCTCCTGTTTGCAAAACAAAGTGGGGATTCAAGCTGGGTGAGTTATGGTGTCGCCGATTTATCACATTTAAGTCAAAAAAACAATAAACATAATTGCTCCCAATCACATTTAAACTCCACATTAGAGTTTAATTTGCTAGGAAGGGTTGATATTCGGCAACAACTTGACAGTGCATATCGTTTGAATATTAAAAAACATAATGAGCAAGTAACGAAAAATCGCTATGTTCTTTCCAAAATAATTAATTGTATTTTATTTTGCGTCGTATTTGAGCTTGCACTTCGAGGACATGACGAACGCGATGATTCATTAAATCCAGGCATTTTCAGAGGTCTTATAAACTTCTCAGCAGAGCTTGATGCATCTCTAAAAGAACATCTCGCTAGTGCCACTGTTTTTAAAAGAACGTCAAAAGAAATTCAAAACGATTTATTAGACTGTATGCTTACTGTTTGCCAGAACCAAATAAAGAAGGAAATCTCAAATGCAAGTTTTGTAGCAGTGATAGCAGATGAAACTACTGATGTTTCATCTGCCTTCCAATTGGTTGTTGTTTTTAGATACATTATAGGTAACGGACAAGCGGTTGAGAGATTCTGGGAATTCACTAATCCAGCTGGACATGATGCCGAATCTTTAGCTACGTGTATTCAAGCTACTTTGGAAAAAGTTATAGACAACCCAGAGAAACTGATATTGCAGAGTTACGACGGTGCAAGCGTGATGAGTGGTCAGCATGCAGGTGTTCAGGCTATAATTAAACGTACCTACAAGAATGCACATTTTGTGCATTGCTACGCACATCAGCTCAATTTAATTGTCAGCCAAGCAAGCAGTCAAAATCAACAAGTTCGAGTATTTTTTTCAAATCTAAGTGACATTACTAACTTTTTTAGTAACTTGCCACAAAGGATAGCTATTCTAGATGAAACTGTTAGAAGAAGGATACCTCATGGTTCAGCCACCAGGTGGAATTTCAAGAGTCGAACCGTCAATACAGTTTTTGAAAAAAGGGAACAGTTAATTGAATGCATGGAAAAAATAGAGTCAACATCGAAAAAAGAAATAGCTATAAATCAAGCAGTGGCTATTCGGCGTATGTTACAAGACTCGGTATTTGTGTTTTGGCTTACAGTTTTTCACAATATTATGCCACATGTAGATGTGTTATACAACCAACTTCAGAAAACACAAACAGATGCGGCACTTATTAGAAAACATATTAACACTTTCCAGCAGACAATGGAAAACGAAAGGAATAGAATGGACACAGTGACCATGACGATATCAGAAACAGAGGAAACATCTAGGAAAAGGAAGAGAGAAAATATTCACATTGCTCAGACTGTGGCAGCTAAAGAGATATGCGATGTTATCACAAATCAAGTAAAAGATAGATTTTCTTTTATAACTCACTACTCGGCTGTTTCTCTCCTCCAAGCGGAAAAATTTGCGGATTACGAGAAAATTTTTCCAAATCAGCTTCTTGAACAAACATCAGCGGTTTATCACACATTACAGAAAGATCGCCTGAAAACTGAACTAGGAGTAATTTACAGAAGACCAGATTTCAGAAATATGAATGGTGCCATCAGTCTTCTACAGTTTGTAATAGAAAATAACTTGGACAGTACTTTCTCGGAGACCTACAAACTGTTGCAAATTATTTCGACTATTCCCGTGACAACTGCTGAGGCTGAGAGATGTTTCTCAACTTTAAAACGAGTTAAGACATTTCTAAGGAGCACCATGACTGAGGAAAGACTGACTGCTCTAGCCATGCTCACAATTGAAAAACAATTGATCAATGACATGCCTACATTCACCGAAAATGTTATTGATTTATTTGCCTCAAAAAAAGACAGGCGGATTGACTTAATTTACAAAAATTGTACTTGAGTTAACAACATTCTGTTTTAATCTTTACTGTTGAAGTTAATTATTAAGCACTAGTGTAATAGAAATAATCTTCTTTTGTAGAAAGTAAAATGTGGGTGTATTTATCTTCATGTTGCCAAGGCCTTTGGCTGCATTGCCTTATATCGAACACTGGGGGCTGGGGCAACAGTAATTGAAATGTGGTTGTATTTCTCTATAAAGTGGAAGGTTCTTTAAATCCAGGAATATATATGTTTTCATGAATGTACATTCAACATTCTTATTATTTTGCAGCTTTAATTAATCATTTGGTTAATATATATATATGTTATTATATAATTTAACTGAGCACCATCATGTATATTTTAAGACTAGACATGGGCAGGTAGTGTAGGCTCCTCCATTTGTGCACTGTCGCACGTGAACATGGCTGTACTGAAGAGTATGCATTCATAGATTTAAGATGTCTGTGTCCACTATGAGGAACACAGTGAGCAATGCATGGTGAGGATATGGAAGACCACAGGCACAGTTCTTGTTAAGGCCAGAAGTGGCAGGGCAAGTAAAATATCAGAGAGGGCCAGAGGCAAAGGATGGTGAGAACGGTCAAAAAAAGCCCACAGACCACCTCCAAAGACCTGTACTACTGGGAATATTGTTGAGGGTCTCATGGATTCCACTCAATATCAGCAGATACTTGAGAATAATGTTGAGGAATCAGTCACAAACTTCAGTTGAAGTTACCCCCAGGCCGGGGCTGGATATTTCAAGAAGACGATGACCAAAAACACTGCTGGTTCAAATGGGTGGGGCGTGACTTTCACAAAGGGGTGTGGCTTTTAAAATGGGTGTGGCTTATTAAAGGGGCGTGTTTTTCAAAAGTGGCGTGGTTTTTCAAAGTGGCGTGGCTTTCTAATAGGGGGAGGGTCTTGTGCACCCCCATCCTAAAAATTCACCAGCTGCCACTGCTTCGGTCAGAACTAAAGAGATAACTTTGTTCAGCTTCAAGAAGCATTCTAAATACAAGTTTGCTGGGATCAGCTCTAATTAAGTTTAGTGAAAAACATTCCCATTGTCTAATCAGACTGCTAGTAGTGATAAGGTGGACAGCATTGTTTTCTTGTGTGTAATGTTATCTGCTGTTGTGGCCTGTAAGAGGGCGTTGTCTCGCTATCTAAATGCATCAAATGTGTGATTGGTGATTTTATGCCTCCCCCTGAGAGTGTCTTTTTTGTATGTAACCTCAATAAAAACCAGGCTGTGTGTTCCAGCACATCAGACCTTTTCTGACCCTCTAACTTGCAGCATTGACTCATGTTTGTAGGGTCCAAAGAAGCAGAAAAACAGCAGCACCTTGTAAATGCAAAAATTCTTCCTTTATTGGTTTAACATCATGGCAGACAAGAGATACAACGTTTCGGTCATACACTGACCTTAATCATGTTCTAAATAGCATCATAACTGCTCACACTTTATACCCTTACTTAGAGGGGAGGGGCTCAATTACCTGGTTCAGGTGTAATCAAGTACATTCCTAACCTACATACTCCCTCTAGTGGTTGTTAGCAGAGAGATCATTCTTCTTTAACCCTCAAAAGACCTGTAAATACATACAACCTAAGTTAAAAACAATATATAGCATATTTATATATTTGAATTAAAAAATACTTGAAACTAGCAAAAAATGTAAAATTCCCAGAATCACATATATTGTCTAGTGTAAGTACATAACCCACATGGTACCTATTTATGGTTCAAGGAGAGACATGTATGTTAAAGGGTTATCCCCCAATCTATTTCTTTATTCATCCCTATAGGGGCCAAAGATTGTAGGGTATATATCCAAAATGTTTCCCTACTTTTCAGCATTTTAACCCTATCACCCCCTCGCCTAGGTCTTTTAATATGTTCAATGATTTGAAACCTAAGTTGCGAGATTGAGTGACCAGCCTGAAGAAAATGACCTGACACCGGGGCATCAAGGTTTTTTGTACGAATATTGGATTTGTGTTCATTTATGCGATCCCTGGCCCTGCGTGTTGACTCCCCTACATAGATTTTAGAGCAGGGGCATTTAATCAGATAGATAATAAAATCTGTATTACATGTGTAGTATCCTGAGATATTATATCTCTTTCCTGTTAGGGGGTGTAGAAACATCTCACCTTTGATCATGCTGT
This sequence comes from Bombina bombina, assembly GCF_027579735.1. Classification (NCBI taxonomy): domain Eukaryota; kingdom Metazoa; phylum Chordata; class Amphibia; order Anura; family Bombinatoridae; genus Bombina; species Bombina bombina. Next base: position 621,856,787 of record NC_069505.1, read on the forward strand.
TGCAGTTGCAGCATCCTAAACAAGGATAGCAACCCATCCGGGGGACTACTAATATGTGTCTGTCTCAGACCCTTCTCTGGGCCAATGTCAGCTTTGACCAAAGTGTCCCTAATATTTCTACATCTCCTATAGGCTGGCATAGGGGGCTCTTGGAATTCTTTGATGTGCTTATTTAAATCCTTTATCATAGGCCAATGTTTCCTGATGATACCATTTACTTTGTTACTAAGTGGGTTAAACTCAGATACAAATACAAGTCTCTCCTTTTTCTGAAATTTCCTATTTACATTATTTCCCTTAGGAATTAGTTCCCTATTTGAAGCCTCAATTTCTTTAATTTGACTATCAATCAGGGATTTTGGAAAACCCCTTTTGAGAAAACATCCGCCCATCTCTTTGAGTCTAGAGGTCACCTTATCCTTATCTGAGACTATTCGCTTCACACGTAGAAGCTGGCTCTTGCGCAAACTTCTAATCAAGGATGGAGAGTGTGCACTGTCAAACCTCAATAGGCTGTTCCTATCACTCATTTTTTTCTACAAGTCAGTTTTTAAAGACCTACCATCCTTGATTATCAGTGTATCCAAGAAAGGGACCGATTCCTCACTCAGGTTCAATTGAAATTTTATAGATCTTGTTGAAATGTTTAGATCTGCTACAAATGCATATAAGGAGTCAATGTCGCCCCCCCCATATGCCAAACACGTCATCTATGTACCGAAACCAGCAAAGTCCATATTTCTGGAACATGCCATTAGTGTATACAAACTTTTCTTCATACATGTTCATATAGATGTTGGCATATGTGGGGGCGACATTTGACCCCATAGCAGTCCCCTGGCATTGGATATAAAACTGACTCTGAAACAGGAAATAGTTACAAAAAAGAACTAGTTGCAGTAACTCCATAACAAATTCCCTCTCTGTGGTGGTCAACAACCCACTGGATGTGATAGCCTGCTTGGTAGCATCCAAACCACTATTATGTGTGATAGAAGTATATAGGCTACTCACATCCAGTGTATAGAGAATAAATTTATCACTTTGTAAAACTACCTCCTGTAATTTTTGGAGGAAATCCCCTGTGTCTTTAATATAGGATATGGCTGTAATGACCAATGGTCTTAATATCCTATCCAGATATATCGATACATTAGTCAAGATGGAGTTGGTACTTGCCACTATTGGACGGCCCGGCGGTTTATCAAGATTTTTGTGTATCTTCGGCAATGTGTAAAAGACTGGTATGGAAAATTTATCTGGAATCAAAAAGCTTTTCTCATTTCCAGTAATTAGACCATTACACATTGCCTTAGACACACATTTCTCAAGTTCTTTTTTCACTTCAAATGAAGGATCCCTATCCAGTGGCAAGTAAACATCCCCATCCTGAAGCTGAGTCTTAATCTCCTGTATATAGTAGTCCCTGTCGAGTATCACAGTGGCCCCGCCCTTATCAGCCGGCTTACATATTATATGTTTGTTACTGCTGAGATCTTTCAATGCCTTGAACTCTGCTGATGTAAAGTTAGGCTTGGTCTTGCTTTTGTTCAATGTAACTCTGTTCTGTAGTAGGCTTACATCTTTTAGCACCAATTGAATAAAAGTGTCTATACTTGAATTATGAATAACAGGTGTAAAGCTACTCTTGTTTCTAAGATTTAATTTACCCAGTGTTAAATTGTTACTCAAACGAGACTTAATTTACTGATTATTTTTAATTTACTGATTTAACACTGGGTAAATTAAATACATTGAACAAAAGCAAGACCAAGCCTAACTTTACATCAGCAGAGTTCAAGGCATTGAAAGATCTCAGCAGTAACAAACATATAATATGTAAGCCGGCTGATAAGGGCGGGGGCCACTGTGATACTCGACAGGGACTACTATATACAGGAGATTAAGACTCAGCTTCAGGATGGGGATGTTTACTTGCCACTGGATAGGGATCCTTCATTTGAGGTGAAAAAAGAACTTGAGAAATGTGTGTCTAAGGCAATGTGTAATGGTCTAATTACTGGAAATGAGAAAAGCTTTTTGATTCCAGATAAATTTTCCATACCAGTCTTTTACACATTGCCGAAGATACACAAAAATCTTGATAAACCGCCGGGCCGTCCAATAGTGGCAAGTACCAACTCCATCTTGACTAATGTATCGATATATCTGGATAGGATATTAAGACCATTGGGTCATTACAGCCATATCCTATATTAAAGACACAGGGGATTTCCTCCAAAAATTACAGGAGGTAGTTTTACAAAGTGATAAATTTATTCTCTATACACTGGATGTGAGTAGCCCTATATACTTCTATCACACATAATAGTGGTTTGGATGCTACCAAGCAGGCTATCACATCCAGTGGGTTGTTGACCACCACAGAGAGGGAATTTGTTATGGAGTTACTGCAACTAGTTCTTTTTTGTAACTATTTCCTGTTTCAGAGTCAGTTTTATATCCAATGCCAGGGGGACTGCTATGGGGTCAAATGTCGCCCCCACATATGCCAACATCTATATGAACATGTATGAAGAAAAGTTTGTATACACTAATGGCATGTTCCAGAAATATGGACTTTGCTGGTTTCGGTACATAGATGA
>NC_069505.1:621859592-621892092 GCF_027579735.1 Bombina bombina
ATAGATGTTTCCCTGTTACATCTAGATGTTTCCCTGTTACATAGAGGTCTTCCCTGTTACATATAGATGTTTCCCTGTTACATATATATATATTTTTCTGATACTTGTAGATGTTTCCCTGTTACAATAGATGTTTCCTTTTACATATGAGATGTTTTCCTGTTACTTATGAGATGTTTCCCTGTTTACTATAGATGTTTCCCTGTTACATATAGATGTTTTTCCTGTTACATATAGATGTTTCCCTGTTACATATAGATGTTTTTCCTGTTACATATAGATGTTTCCCTGTAACATATAGGTGTTTTCCCCCTTACATATAGATGTTTTCCTGTTACACAGAGATGTTTTCCCTGTTACATATAGATGTTTTCCTGTTACATATAGATGTCTCACTATTACATATAGATGTTTCCCTGTTACATATAGATGTTTTCCTGTTACATATACTGTAGATGTTTCCCTATTACATATAGACGTTTCCCTGTTACATATAGATGTTTTCCTGTACATATGAGATGTTTTCCTGTTACATATAGATGTTTCCCTATTACATATAGATGTTTCCCTGTTACATATAGATGTTTCCCTTTACATGTAGATGTTTTCCTGTTACATATAGATGTTTTCCCTGTTACATATGAGATGTTTTCCTGTTACATATAGATGTTTCCCTATTAATATAGATGTTTCCCTGTTACATATAGATGTTTCCTCCCTGTTACATGTAGATGTTTCCCATTCATATAGATGTTTCCCTTTTACATATAGATGTTTTCCTGTTACATATGAAATGTTTTCCTGTTACATATAGATGTTTCCCTATTACATATAGATGTTTCCCTGTTACATGTAGATGTTTTCCTGTTACATGTAGATGTTTTCCTGTTACATATAGATGTTTCCCTGTTACATATAGATGTTTGCCTGTTACATATAGATGTTTTCCTGTTACATGTAGATGTTTCCATGTTACATATAGATGTTTCCATGTTACATTTAGATGTTTTCCCTGTTACATTATAAATGTTTTCCTGTTACATATAGATGTTTTCCCTGTTACATACAGATGTTACCCTGTTACATATAAATGTTTCCCTGTTACATATAGATGTTTTCCCTGTTTTATATAGATGTTTCCCTGTTACATATAGATGTTTTCCTGTTATTATAGTTGTTTCCTGTTACATATAGATGTTTTCCTGTTTTATATAGTTGTTTCCCTGCTACATATAGATGTTTTCCTGTTACATATAGATGTTTTCCTGTTACATGTCGATGTTCCATGTTACATATAGATGTTTCCCTGTTACATATAGATGTTTCTTTCATGTAATTAACAAGAGTCCATGAGCTAGTGACGTATGGGATATACATTCCTACCAGGAGGGGCAAAGTTTCCCAAACCTCAAAATGCCTATAAATACACCCCTCACCACACCCACAGATCAGTTTTTTACAAACTTTGCCTCCAAGGGAGGTGGTGAAGTAAGTTTGTGCTAGATTCTACGTTGATATGCGCTCCGCAGCAAGTTGGAGCCCGGTTTTCCTCTCAGCGTGCAGTGAATGTCAGAGGGATGTGAGGAGAGTATTGCCTATTGAATGCAGTGATCTCCTTCTACGGGGTCTATTTCATAAGGTTCTCTGTTATCGGTCGTAGAGATTCATCTCTTACCTCCCTTTTCAGATCGACGATATACATTATTTACCATTTCCTCTACTGATTCTCGTTTCAGTACTGGTTTGGCTTTCCTACAAACATGTAGATGAGTGTCCTGGGTAAGTAAGTCTTATTTTCTGTGACACTCTAAGCTATGGTTGGGCACTTTATTTATAAAGTTCTAAAAATATGTATTCAAACATTTATTTGCCTTGACTCAGAATGTTCAACTTTCCTTATTTCCAGACAGTCAGTTTCATATTTGGGATTATGCTTTAATTATCATATTTTTCTTACCTCAAAAATTTGACTTTTTTCCCTGTGGGCTGTTAGGCTCGCGGGGGCTGAAAATGCTTCATTTTATTGCGTCATTCTTGGCGCTGACTTTTTTGGCGCAAAAATTCATTTCCGTTTCCGGCGTCATACGTGTCGCCGGAAGTTGCGTCATTTTTGACGTTATTTTGCGCCAAAAATGTCGGCGTTCCGGATGTTGCGTCATTTTTGGCGCAAAAAGCATTTAGGCGCCAAATAATGTGGGCGTCTTTTTTGGCGCCAAATAATATGGGCGTCGCTTTTGTCTCCACATTATTTCAGTCTCATTTTTTCATTTGCTTCTGGTTGCTAGAAGCTTGATGTTTGGCATTTTTTTTTCCCATTCCTGAAACTGTCTTATAAGGAATTTGATCTATTTTGCTTTATATGTTGTTTTTTCTCTTACATATTGCAAGATGTCTCACGTTGCATCTGAGCCAGAAGATACTACAGGAAAACCTCTGCTGGATCTACCAAAGCTAAGTGTATCTGCTGTAAACTTTTGGTAGCTATTCCTCCAGCTGTTTGTTTGTTTTAAATGTCATGACAAACTTGTTAATGCAGATAATATTTCCTTTAGTGATGTACCATTGCCTGTTGCAGTTCCCTCAACATCTAAGGTGCAGAATGTTCCTGATAACATAAGAGATTTTTTTTCTGAATCCATAAAGAAGCTTTGTCTGTTATTTCTCCTTCTAGTAAACGTAAAAAGTCTTTTAAAATTCTCTCTCTACAGATGAATTTTTAAATGAACACCATCATTCTGATTCTTTGGACTCTTCTGGTTCAGAGGATTCTGTCTCAGAGATTGATGCTGATAAATCTTCATATTTATTTAAGATGGAATTTATTCGCTCTTTACTTAAAGAAGTACTAATTGCTTTAGAAATAGAGGATTCTAGTCCTCTTGATACTAATTCTATACGTTTAGATAAGGTTTTTAAAGCTCCTGCGGTTATTCCAGAAGTCTTTCCTGTTCCTAATGCATTGCTATTTCTGCAGTAATTCTAAGGAATGGGATAATTTGGGTAATTCATTTACTCCTTCTAAACGTTTTAAGCAATTATATCCTGTTCCGCCTGACAGGTTAGAATTTTGGGACAAAATCCCTAAAGTTGATGGGGCTATTTCTACCCTTGCTAAACGTACTAACCATTCCTACGTCAGATGGTACCTCGTTTAAGGATCCTTTAGATAGAAAAATTGAATCTTTTCTAAGAAAAGCTTATCTATGTTCAGGTAATCTTCTTAGACCTGCTATATCATTGGCTGATGTTGCTGCAGCTTCAACTTTTTGGTTGGAAACTCTAGCTCAACAAGTAACAAATCGTGATTCTCATGATATTATTAATTCTTCTCCAGCATGCTAATAATTTCATTTGTGATGCCATTTTTGATATTATTAGAGTTGATGTTAGATTTATGTCTCTGGCTATCTTAGCCAGAAGAGCTTTATGGCTTAAGACTTGGAATGCTGATATGGCTTCTAAATCAACTCTACTTTCCATTTCTTTCCAGGGAAACAAATTATTTGGTTCTCAGTTGGATTCTATTATTTCAACTGTTACTGGTGGGAAAGGAACTTTTTTACCACAGGATAAAAAGTCTAAAGGTAAAACAGGGCTAACAATCGTTTTCGTTCCTTTCGTTTCAACAAAGAACAAAAGCCTGATCCTTCGTCCTCAGGAGCAGTTTTCAGTTTGGAAACCATCTCCAGTCTGGAATAAATCCAAGCCTGCTAGAAAGGCAAAGCCTGCTTCTAAGTTCACATGAAGGTACGGCCCTCATTCCAGTTCAGCTGGTAGGGGGCAGGTTACGTTTTTTCAAAGAAATTTGGATCAAATCTGTTCACAATCTTTGGATTCAGAACATTGTTTCAGAAGGGTACAGAATTGGTTTCAAGATGAGACCTCCTGCAAAGAGATTTTTTCTTTCCCATGTCCAGTAAATCCAGTGAAAGCTCAAGCATTTCTGAATTGTGTTTCAGATCTAGAGTTGGCTGGTAATTATGTCAGTTCCAGTTCCGGAACAGGGGATGGGGTTTTATATCAAATCTCTTCATTGTACCAAAGAAGGAGAATTCCTTCAGACCAGTTCTGGATCTAAAATTATTGAATCGTTATGTAAGGATACCAACGTTCAAGATGGTAACTGTAAGGACTATATTGCCTTTTGTTCAGCAAGGGAATTATATGTCCACAATAGATTTACAGGATGCATATCTGCATATTCCGATTCATCCAGATCATTATCAGTTCCTGAGATTCTCTTTTCTAGACAAGCATTACCAATTTGTGCTCTACCAGTTTGGCCTTGCTACAGCTCCAAGAATTTCACAAAGATTCTCGGTGCCCTTCTGTCTGTAATCAAGAACAGGGTATTGTGGTATTTCCTTATTTGGACGATATCTTGGTACTTGCTCCGTCTTTACATTTAGCAGAGTCTCATACGAATCGACTTGTGTTGTTTCTTCAAGATCATGGTTGGAGGATCAATTTACCAAAAAGTTCTTTGATTCCTCAAACAAGGGTAACCTTTCTGGGTTTTCCAGATAGATTCAGTGTCCATGACTCTGTCTTTTAACAGACAAGAGACGTCTAAAATTGATATCAGCTTGTCGAAACCTTCAGTCACAATCATTCCCTTCGGTAGCCTTATGCATGGAAATTCTAGGTCTTATGACTGCTGCATCGGACGCGATCCCCTTTGCTCGTTTTCACATGCGACCTCTTCAGCTCTGTATGCTGAACCAATGGTGCAGGGATTACACGAAGATATCTCAATTAATATCTTTAAAACCGATTGTTCGACACTCTCTAACGTGGTGGACAAATCACTATCGTTTAATTCAGGGGGCTTCTTTTGTTCTTCCGACCTGGACTGTAATTTCAACAGATGCAAGTCTCACAGGTTGGGGAGCTGTGTGGGGATCTCTGACGGCACAAGGAGTTTGGGAATCTCAGGAGGTGAGATTACCGATCAATATTTTGGAACTCCGTGCAATTTTCAGAGCTCTTCAGTTTTGGCCTCTTCTGAAGAGAGAATCGTTCATTTGTTTTCAGACAGACAATGTCCAACTGTGGCATACATCAATCATCAAGGAGGGACTCACAGTCCTCTGGCTATGAAAGAAGTATCTCGAATTTTGGTTTGGGCGGAATCCAGCTCCTGTCTAATCTCTGCGGTTCATATCCCAGGTGTAGACAATTGGGAAGCGGATTATCTCAGTCGCCAAACGTTGCATCCGGGCGAATGGTCTCTTCACCCAGAGGTATTTCTTCAGATTGTTCAATTGTGGGGGCTCCCAGAGATAGATCTGATGGCCTCTCATCTAAACAAGAAACTTCCCAGGTATCTGTCCAGATCCCGGGATCCTCAGGCGGAGGCAGTGGATGCATTATCACTTCCTTGGAGGTATCATCCTGCCTATATCTTTCCGCTCTAGTTCTTCTTCCAAGAGTAATCTCCAAGATTCTGAGGGAATGCTCGTTTGTTCTGCTAATAGCTCCGGCATGGCTCACAGGTTTTGGTATGCGGATCTTGTCCGGATGGCATCTTGCCAGCCATGGACTCTTCCGTTAAGACCAGACCTTCTGTCACAAGGTCCTTTTTTCCATCCGGATCTGAAATCCTTAAATTTAAAGGTATGGAGATTGAACGCTTGATTCTTGGTCATAGAGGTTTCTCTCTGACTCCGTGATTAATACTATGTTACAGGCTCGTAAATCTGTATCTCGAGAGATATATTATAGAGTCTGGAAGACTTATATTTCATGGTGTCTTTCTCATCATTTTTCTTGGCATTCTTTTAGAATACCGAGAATTTTACAATTTCTTCAGGATGGTTTTGGATAAGGGTTTGTCCGCAAGTTCTTTGAAGGACAAATCTCTGCTCTTTCTGTTCTTTTTCACAGAAAGATTGCTATTCTTCCTGATATTCATTGTTTTGTACAAGCTTTGGTTCGTATAAAACCTGTCATTAAGTCAATTTCTCCTCCTTGGAGTTTGAATTTGGTTCTGGGAGCTCTTCAAGCTCCTCCGTTTGAACCTATGCATTTATTGGACATTAAATTACTTTCTTGGAAAGTTTTGTTCCTTTTGGCCATCTCTTCTGCTAGAAGAGTTTCTAATTATCTGCTCTTTCGTGTGAGTCTCCTTTTCTGATTTTTCATCAGGATAAGGCGGTGTTGCGAACTTCTTTTGAATTTTTTACCTAAAGTTGTGAATTCCAACAACATTAGTAGAGAAATTGTGGTTCCTTCATTATGTCCAATCCTAAGAATTCTAAGGAGAAATCATTGCATTCTTTGGATGTTGTTAGAGCTTTGAAATATTATGTTGAAGCTACGAAATCTTTCCGTAAGACTTCTAGTCTATTTGTTATCTTTTCCGGTTCTAGGAAAGGCCAGAAAGCTTCTGCAATTTCTTTGGCATCTTGGTTGAAATCTTTAATTCATCTTGCCTATGTTGAGTCGGGTAAAACTCCGCCTCAAAGAATTACAGCTCATTCTACTAGGTCAGTATCTACTTCCTGGGCGTTTAGGAATGAAGCTTCGGTTGACCAGATCTGCAAAGCAGCAACTTGGTCTTCTTTGCATACTTTTACTAAATTCTACCATTTTGATGTATTTTCTTCTTCTGAAGCAGTTTTTGGTAGAAAAGTTCTTCAGGCAGCGGTTTCAGTTTGAATCTTCTGCTTATGTTTTTTGTTAAACTTTATTTTGGGTGTGGAATTATTTTCAGCAGGAATTGGCTGTCTTTATTTTATCCCTCCCTCTCTAGTGACTCTTGTGTGGAAAGATCCACATCTTGGGTAGTCATTATCCCATACGTCACTAGCTCATGGACTCTTGTTAATTACATGAAAGAAAACATAATTTATGTAAGAACTTACCTGATAAATTCATTTCTTTCATATTAACAAGAGTCCATGAGGCCCACCCTTTTTGTTGTGGTTATGATTTTTGTATAAAGCACAATTATTCCAATTCCTATATTTTATATGCTTCGCACTTTTTCTTATCACCCCACTTCTTGGCTATTCGTTAAACTGATCTGTGGGTGTGGTGAGGGGTGTATTTATAGGCATTTTGAGGTTTGGGAAACTTTGCCCCTCCTGGTAGGAATGTATATCCCATACGTCACTAGCTCATGGACTCTTGTTAATATGAAAGAAATGAATTTATCAGGTAAGTTCTTACATAAATTATGTTTTCCCTGTTACATAAAGTTGTTTCCCTGTTACATATACATGTTTTCCTGTTACCTGTAGATGTTTCCATGTTACATATAGATGTTTCCCTGTTACATATAGATGTTTTCTTGTTACATATAGATGTTTTCCTGTTACATATAGATGTTTCCATGTTACATATAGATGTTTCCCTGTTACATATAGATGTTTCCCTGTTACATATAGATGTTTTCTTGTTACATATAGATGTTTCCATGTTACATATAGATGTTTCCTGTTACATATAGATGTTTTCTTGTTACATATAGATGTTTCCCTGTTACATATAGTTGTTTCCCTGTTACATATAATTGTTTTCCTGTTACATATAGATGTTTCCCTGTTACATATAGATGTTTTCCTTTTACATATAAATGTTTTCCTGTTACATATAAAAGTTTTCCTGTTACATGTAGATGTTTTCCTGTTACATATATATGTTACCCTGTTACATATAAATGTTTTCATGTTACATATAGATGTTTCCCTGTTACATATAGATTTTACCCTGTTACATATAAATGTTCCCTGTTACATGTAGATGTTTCCCTGTTACATATAGATGTTTGCCTGTTACATATAGATGTTTTCCTGTTACATATAGATGTTTCCCTGTTACATATAGATGTTTTCCTGTTACATATAGATGTTACCCTGTTACATATAAATGTTTCCCTGTTACATATAAATGTTTTCCTGTTACATATAAAAGTTTTCCTGTTACATGTAGATGTTTTCCTGTTACATATATATGTTACCCTGTTACATATAAATGTTTTCATGTTACATATAGATGTTTCCCCTGTTACATATAGATGTTACCCTCTTACATATAAATGTTTCCCTGTTACATATAGATGTTTCCCTGTTACATATAGATGTTTCCCTGTTACATATAGATGTTTGCCTGTTACATATAGATGTTTTCCTGTAACATATAGATGTTTCCCTGTTACATATAAATGTTTTCCTGTTACATATAGTTGTTTCCTTTTTACATATAGATGTTTTCCTGTTACATATAGATGTTTTCCTGTTATATATAGTTGTTTCCCTGTTACATATAGATTTTTCCTGTTACATAGAGATGTTTCCCTGTTACATATAGATGTTTCCCTATTACATATAGATGTTTCCCTTTTACATATAGATGTTTTCCTGTTACATATGAGATGTTTTCCTGTTACATATAGATGTTCCCTATTACATATAGATGTTTCCCTGTTACATATAAATGTTTCCCTATTACATGTAAATGGTTTTTCTGTTACATATAGATGTTTCCCTGTTACATATAGATGTTTGCCTGTTACATATAGATGTTTTCCTGTTACATATAGATGTTTCCTTTTTACATATAAATGTTTTCCTGTTACATATAGTTGTTTCCTTTTTACTATAGATGTTTTCTTGTTACATATATATGTTTTCCTGTTATATATAGTTGTTTCCCTGTTACATATAGATGTTTCCCTGTTACATAGAGATGTTTCCCTGTTACATATAGATGTTTCCCTGTTACATAGAGGTGCTTCCCTGTTACATATAGATGTTTCCCTATTACATAGAGATGTTTCCCTGTTACATATAGATGTTTCCCTGTTTACATATATATATATTTTTTCTGTTACTTGTAGATGTTTCCCTGTTACATATAGATGTCTCCCTGTTACATGTAGATGTTTCCCTGTTACATATAGATGTTTCCCTGTTACATGTAGATGTTTTCCTGTTACATGTAGATGTTTTCCCTGTTACATATAGATGTTTCCTGTTACATATAGATGTTTTCCTGTTACATATAGATGTTTCCCTGTTACATATAGATGTTTTCCCTGTTACATATGAGATGTTTTCCTAATACATATAGATGTTTCCCTGTTACATATAGATGTTTTTCTGTTACATATAGATGTTTTCCTGTTACATGTAGATGTTTCCCTGTTTACATATAGATGTTTCCCTGTTACATATAGATGTTTTCCTGTTACATATGAGATGTTTCCCTGTTACATATGAGATGTTTTTCCTGTTGCATATAGAAGTTTTCCCTTTTACATAGAGATGTTTTTCCTGTTACATATAGATGTTTTCCTGTTACATATAGATGTTTTCATGTTACATGTAGATGTTTAACTGTTACAATAGATGTTTCCCTGTTACATATAGATGTTTCCTGTTACATATGAGATGTTTTCCTGTTACATATGAGATGTTTCCCTGTTACATATAGATGTTTCCTTGTTACATATAGATGTTTCCCTGTTACATATAGATGTTTTCCTGTTACATATAGATGTTTCCCTGTTACATATATATGTTTTCCTGTTACATATAGATGTTTCCCTGTTACATATAGGTGTTTTCCCCCTTACATATAGATGTTTTCCTGTTACACAGAGATGTTTTCCCTGTTACATATAGATGTTTTCCTGGTACATATAGATGTCTCGCTATTACATATAGATGTTTCCCTGTTACATATAGATGTTTTCCTGTTACATATACTGTAGATGTTTCCCTATTACATATAGACGTTTTCCCTGTTACATATAGATTGTTTTTCTGTTACATATGAGATGTTTTCCTGTTACATATAGATGTTTCCTGTTACATATAGATGTTTCCCTGTTACATATAGATGTTTTCCTGTTACATATGAGATGTTTTCCTGTTACATATAGATGTTTCCCTATTACATATAGATGTTTCCCTGTTACATATAGATGTTTCCCTGTTACATGTAGATGTTTTCCGGTTACATATAGATGTTTTCCTGTTACATATGAGATGTTTTCCTGTTACATATAGATGTTTCCCTATTACATATAGATGTTTCCCTGTTACATATAGATGTTTCCTGTTACATATAGATGTTTCCCTATTACATATAGATGTTTCCCTTTTACATATAGATGTTTTCCTGTTACATATGAGATGTTTTCCTGTTACATATAGATGTTTCCCTGTTACATATAGATGTTTTCCTGTTACATATATATGTTTCCCTGTTACATGTAGATGTTTTCCTGTTACATGTAGATGTTTTCCTGTTACATATAGATGTTTCCCTGTTACATATAGATGTTTGCCTGTTACATATAGATGTTTTCCTGTTACATATAGATGTTCCCTGTTACATATAATGTTTTCCTGTTACATATAGTTGTTTCCTTTTTACATATAGATGTTTTCCGGTTACATATAGATGTTTTCCTGTTATATATAGTTGTTTTCCCTGTTACATATAGATGTTTCCCTGTTACATATAGATGTTTTCCTGTTACATATAGTTGTTTCCTTTTAACATATATATGTTTTCCTGTTACATATAGATGTTTTCCTGTTATTATAGTTGTTTCCCTGTTACATATAGATGTTTTCCTGTTACATATAGATGTTTTCCTGTTACATGTAGATGTTTCCCTGTTACATATAGATGTTTCCATGTTACATTTAGATGTTTCCCTTTTACATATAAATGTTTTCCTGTTACATATAGATGTTTTCCTGTTACATACAGATGTTACCCTGTTACATATAAATGTTTCCCTGTTACATATAGCTGTTTCCCTGTTATATATAGATGTTTCCCTGTTACAATTAGATGTTTTCCTGTTATATATAGTTGTTTCCCTGTTATATATAGATGTTTTCCTGTTACATATAGTTGTTTCCCTGTTACATATAGATGTTTTCCTGTTACATATAGATGTTTTCCTGTTACATGTAGATGTTTCCATGTTACATATAGATGTTTCCCTGTTACATATAGATGTTTTCCTGTTACATATAGATGTTTTCCTGTTACATATAGATGTTTCCCTGTTACATATAGTTTTTTTCCCTGTTACATATAAATGTTTTCCTGTTACATGTAGATGTTTCCCTGTTACATATAGATGTTTCCTGTTACATATAGATGTTACCCAGTTACATATAAATGTTTCCCTATTACATATAAATGTTTCCTGTTACATATAGATGTTTTCCTGTTACATATAAATGTTTTCATGTTACATATAGATGTTTCCCTGTTACATATAGATGTTACCCTGTTACATATAAATGTTTCCCTGTTACATATAGATGTTTACCTGTTACATATGAGATGTTTTCCTGTTACATATAGATGTTTTCCTGTTACATATAGATGTTACCCTTTTACATATCAATGTTTTCCTGTTACATATAAATGTTTTCCTGTTACATATAGATGTTTTCCTGTTTACATATAGATGTTACCTCTGTTACATATAAATGTTTCCCTGTTACATATAAATGTTTTCCTGTTACATATAAATGTTTTCCTGTTACATATAGATGTTTTCCTGTTACATATAAATGTTACCCTGTTACATATAAATGTTTTTCCTGTTACATATAGATGTTTTCCTGTTACATATAGATGTTACCCTGTTACATATAAATGTTACCCTGTTACATATAAATGTTTCCCTGTTACATATAAATGTTTTCCTGTTACATATAGATGTTTTCCTGTTACATATAAAATATAAAACGTACAAAGAAAGACTGTATGATCTAAATATGTATAGTTTAAAGGATAGAAGGGAAAGAGGTGACATGATAGAAATCTTCAAATATATGAAAGGGACTTAATAAAATAGAAGCTGAAAGCATTTTTTCACAAAAAAATAAATACCAAAACAAGGGGTCACAATCAAAAGTTAGAGGGTAGCAGATTCAGGGGAAATTTAAGGAAGCATTTTTCTCCTACGGTGGTGTCCGGTCCACGGCTTCATCTTTACTTGTGGGGAATATTCTCTTCCCTAACAGGAAATGGGAAAGAGGCACACAGCAAAAGCTGTCCATATAGCCCCTCCTCTGGCCCCGCCCCCCAGTCATTCTCATTGCCGCTCTGAACAAGTAGGCATCTCCACGGGGAAGGTAAAGAGTTTGTGGTGTTTAGTTGTAGTTTTTATTTCTTCTATCAAGAGTTTGTTATTTTAAAAATAGTGCTGGCTTGTACTATTTACTCTACAACAGAAAAGTGATGAAGATTTCTGTTTAAGAGGGCTATGATTTTAGCACAAGTAACTAAAATCCATTGCTGTTACCACGCAGGACTGTTGAAACCAGAGAACTTCAGTTGGGGGTAACAGTTTGCAGACTCATCTGCTCCAGGTATGACTAGTCTCCTTTCTAACAACACAGGCTTTTGCTAGAAGACAGTCATTTTTTCCCTCAGGGAAAACGGTAAGCCATTTTTCTTAGAACTCAGCAAAAAGATAACAGGCTTCCTTTTCTAGTTTTATGCTGGTAGACACTATTATGGCCAAATCGATTGAGTTTTATTACAATTTCATAGCATTTGAGATGTTTTATAAACTTATATACACTTGGGAACGTTTTTTATTAGATCTGGCTTGTTTTAAGACGCCTAATCTCGTCAGGAAGGCCCCTTCACTCTAGTATGCTGAGGGAGGAGGCCTCATTTTCGCGCTTCAGCTGCGCAGTTGATTTCAAGGCAGTGCATGCAGATTCATGTGAGAGGGTCCTGTGGCTCAGAAAGTGACTCCGGAAGGCTTATTTCTGTGGTGGTTGACCCCCAAGGAAGGTAAAGGCTACAGCAAAAGCTGTAGCATGGACTGTAGTGTGTAAAACCGGTTAATTCAACAATTAGCTCCGGTTTGCTTATTTTAGGGTCTAGAGTCTCTATTTTTGGTGTGCAATACTCTCAAAGCATTAAGACACTGGGGTCCAAATTTCATAAATATCGGACATTGCCTTCATAGTTTTTTGAACATTCAGAAATAAAGTGTGTCATTTTATTATTTAAAGAGACAGTAACGGTTTTGCTTAAAATCGTTTTTATTGCATTGTTTGCCTGCCTAAATCTGTTTAACATGTCTGTGCCATCAGATAACCTATGTTCTGTGTGTATAGAGACCAACTGTGGTCCCCCCTTCGAGTGTTTGTGATAATTGTGCCATAGCGTCCAAACAAAGTAAGGACAGCTCTGTTACATTTGAATAATGTTGCCCAAGATGATTCATCTAATGAAGGTAGTGGGGATAGTTCTACATCCTCTCCTTCTGTGTCTACACCAGCTTTGCCCGCGCAGGCGACACCTAGCGCGCCAGTACTTGTTTCTATGCAACAATTAACAGCAGTAGTGGATAATTCTATAGCAAATCTTTTATCCAAACTGCCAGCATTTCAGAGAAAGCGTCATTGTTCAGTTTTAAATGCAGATAAAAAGGATGAACAATTAGATGCTGACGATGCCTTATCTATTTTACCCTCACATCAATCGGAATTGGCTGTGAGGGAGGGGCTGTCTGAGGGAGAAATTTCTGACTCAGGAAAAAATTCTCAACAGGCAGAACCTGATATAGTAGCATTTAAGTTTAAGCTAGAACATCTCCGCGCCCTGCTTAAAGAGGTATTAGCTACTCTTGATGACTGTGATTCTATGGTAGTCCCAGAGAAGTTTGTGCAAATTGGACAAATTCTTAGAGGTCCCTGTGCACGATGACGCCTTTCCAATACCCAAGAGGGTAGCGGACATAGTGAATAAGGAGTGGGAGAAGCCGGGTATACCCTTTGCCCCACCTCCTATATTTAAGAAAATGTTTCCCATTGTAGACCCTAGAAGGGACGCATGGCAGACGGTCCCGAAGGTTGAGGGAGCAGTTTCAACATTAGCAAAGCGCACAACTATTCCTATAGAGGACAGCTGCGCTTTCAAGATCCTATGGATAAAAAATTGGAAGGATTGCTTAAAAAGATTTTTGTTCAGCAAGGCTTCATTCTTCAACCAGCTACGTGTATTATTACTGTCACCTCAGCGGCGTCTTTTTGGTTCGAGAATTAGAAAGGTCGCTTCAGAAGGAGACTTCCTATGAAGAAGTCATGGACAGAATTCACGCACTAAAGTTAGCTAATTCCTTTATATTGGATGCTGCTTTTCAAATAACGAAATTAGCGGCAAAAAAACTCGGGTTTGCTATAGTAGCGCGTAGGGCGCTTTGGCTAAAATCCTGGTTGGCAGATGTGTCGTCCAAGACTAAGTTACTTAATATTCCTTTCAAAGGTAAGACCCTTTTTGGGCCGGAATTGAAGGAGATTATTTCAGACATCACTGGGGGTAAGGCCATGCCCTCCCACAAGATAGGCCTTTCAAGGCTAAGAACAAGTCTAATTTTCGTTCCTTTCGCAATTTCAGGAACGGACCGACTAATAACGCTACAGCCGCTAGACAAGACGTTAACGCTGTCCAGTCCCAAACCTGCATGGAAGCCCGTGCAAGGCTGGAACAAGGGTAAACAGACCAAGAAACCTACTGCTGCTACCAAGACAGCATGAAGGGGTAGCCCCCGATCCGGGACCGGATCTAGTAGGGGCAGATTATCTCTCTTTGCTCAGGCTTGGGCAAGAGATGTTCCGGATCCCTGGGCACTAGAAATAGTCTCCCAGGGATATCTTCTAGAGTTCAAGGGACTTCCTCCAAAGGGAAGGTTCCACTTGTCTCGCTTATCTTCAGACCAGATAAAGAAACAGGCATTCTTACATTGTGTAAGAGACCTATTAAAGATGGGAGTGATAAACCCAGTTCCCTCAGGGGAACAAGGTCTAGGTTTTTACTCGAACCTGTTCGTAGTTCCCAAAAAAGAGGGAACTTTCAGGCCAATTCTGGATTTAAAGATATTAAACAAATTCCTCAGAGTTCCATCTTTCAAAATGGAAACCATTCGGACAATCTTGCCGACAATCCAGCAGGGTCAATATTTGACTACCGTGGACTTAAAGGATGCGTATCTGCATATCCCAATCCACAAAACTCATCATCAGTTCCTGAGGTTCGCCTTTCTGGACAAACATTACCAGTTCGTGCTCTTCCATTCGGTTTAGCCACCGCTCCAGAATTTTCACAAAGGTGCTAGGGTCCCTTCTAGCGGTCCTAAGGCCGAGGAGCATTGCTGTAGCACCTTACCTAGACGACATCCTAATCCAAGCGTCATCTCTTTCCAAAGCAAGGGCTCATACAGACATTGTGTTGGCCTTTCTCAGATCTCACGGGTGAAGATGAACATAGAAAAAAGTTCACTGTCACTGTCCACAAGGGTTCCTTTTCTGGGAACAATAATAGATTCTGTGGAAATGAAGATCTTCCTGACAGATGTCAGAAAGGTAAAGCTTCTAAACGCTTGTCGAGTTCTTCATTCTATTCCTCAGCCCTCCATAGCTCAGTGCATGGAAGTAATAGGACTAATGGTTGCAGCAATGGACGTGGTTCCTTTTGCTCAAATTCATTTAAGACCATTACAGCTGTGCATGCTCAATCAGTGGAATGGGGACTATACAGACTTGTCTCCCCAAATTCAGGTAGACCAGGTAACCAGGGACTCACTTCTCTGGTGGTTGACTCAGGATCACCTGTCTCAGGGAATGAGTTTCCGCAGACCGGAGTGGGTCATTGTCACGACCGACGCCAGCCTCTTGGGTTGGGGCGCGGTCTGGGACTCTCTGAAAGCTCAGGGTCTATGGTCTCGGGAAGAGTCTCTTCTCCCGATAAACATTTTGGAACTGAGAGCAATATTCAATGCGCTCCTGGCTTGGCCTCAACTAGCGGAAGCCAGGTTCATAAGGTTTCAGTCGGACAACATAACGACTGTTGTGTACATCAATCATCAGGGGGGAACAAAGAGTTCCTTGGCGATGAGAGAGGTATCCAAGATCATCAAATGGGCGGAGGATCACTCCTGCCATCTATCTGCAATTCACATCCCAGGAGTAGACAACTGGGAGGCGGATTATCTGAGTCGTCAGACTTTCCATCCAGGGAGTGGGAACTCCACCCGGAGGTCTTTGCCCAGTTAACTCAACTATGGGGCAGCCCGGATATGGATCTGATGGCGTCTCGTCAGAACTCCAAGGTTCCTCGGATACGGCTCCAGATCCAGGGATCCCAAGGCGGCACTGGTGGATGCATTAGTGGCGCCCTGGTCGTTTCAATCTGGCTTATGTGTTTCCACCGTTCCCTCTCCTTCCCAGGCTTGTAGCCAGGATCAAACAGGAGAAGGGCCTCGGTGATTCTAATAGCTCCTGCGTGGCCACGCAGGGACTTGGTATGCAGACCTGGTGAATATGTCATCGGTTCCACATGGAAGCTACCTTTGAGGCAGGATCTTCTAGTTCAAGGTCCATTCAGGACATCCAAATCTAGTCTCTCTGCAACTGACTGCTTGGAAATTGAACGCTTGATTCTATCTAAGCATGGGTTTTCTGATTCGGTTATAAATACTCTGATTCAAGCCAGAAAACCAGTGACTAGGAAAATTTTACATAAGATATGGCAAAAATATATCTGTTGGTGCAAGTCCAAAGGTTTTGCTTGGAGTAAAGTCAAAATCCCTAGAATACTTTCCTTTCTCCAAGAGGGTTTGGATAAAGGTTTGTCAGCTAGTTCTTTAAAAGGACAGATATCTGCTCTGTCAGTTTTGTTACACAAACGACTGGCAGTCGTGCCAGATGTACAGGCGTTTGTACAGGCATTAGTTAGAATTAAGCCTGTCTACAGACCTATAACTCCTCCATGGAGTCTAAACTTAGTTCTTTCAGTTCTTCAAGGGGTTCCGTTTGAACCCTTACATTCCATAGATATTAAGTTTACTATCTTGGAAAGTTCCTGTTTTTGGTTGCTATTTCTTCTGCTAGAAGAGTTTCTGAATTATCTGCTCTGCAGTGTTCTACTCCCTATCTGGTTTTCATTCAGATAAGGTAGTTTTACGTACCAAACCGGGTTTCCTTCCAAAGGTGGTTCCAACAGGATATTAACCAGGAAATAGTTGTTCTTCCCTGTGTCCAAATCCAGTTTCAAAGAAGGAACATTTGTTACACAACCTAGATGTGGTCCGTGCTCTAAAATTCTACTTAGAGGCAACTAAGGATTTCAGACAAACTTCATCCTTGTTTGTTGTTTATTTCTGGTAAGAGGAGAGGGCAAAAAGCTACTGCTACCTCTCTTTCCTTTTGGCTGAAAAGCATCATCCGATTGGCTTATGAGACTGCCGGACGGCAGCCTCCTGAACGAATTACAGCTCACTCTACTAGGGCTGTTGCTTCCACATGGGCCTTCAAGAACAAGGCCTCTGTTGATCAGATTTGTAAGGCAGCGACTTGGTCTTCACTGCATACTTTTACCAAATTTTACAAATTCGATACTTTTGCTTCTTCGGAGGCTGTTTTTGGGAGAAAGGTTTTGCAAGCCGTGGTGCCTTCCGTTTAGGGCGCCTGACTTGTTCCCTCCCTTCATCCGTGTCCTAAAGCTTTGGTATTGGTTTCCCACAAGTAAGGATGAAGCCGTGGACCGGACACACCTATGTAGGAGAAAACAGAATTTATTTCTTACCTGATAAATTCCTTTCTCCTACGGTGTGTCCGGTCCACGGCCCGCCCTGGCTTTTTGTCAGGCTTAAATATTTTTATCTCTATACACTACAGTCACCATGGCACCCTATAGTTTCTCCTTTTTCTCCTAACCGTCGGTCGAATGACTGGGGGGCGGGGCCAGAGGAGGGGCTATATGGACAGCTTTTGCTGTGTGCCTCTTTGCCATTTCCTGTTAGGGAAGAGAATATTCCCCACAAGTAAGGATGAAGCCATGGACCGGACACAACGTAGGAGAAAGGAATTTATCAGGTAAGATATAAATTCTGTTTTTTACAGAAAGGGTGGTGGGATTCATGGAATGAACTTCCATTTGAGGTGGTAAACACAAAGACTGTAAAGGAATTCAAAAATGCCTCGGACATGCATAAGGCTATCCTAAGGAAAAAGTAACATGTAATATGTGGTAGACTTGATGGGCCTTTTTGGTTCTTATCTACCCTCAAATTCTATGTTTCTATATAGATGTTTCCCTGTTACATATAGATGTTTTCTGTTACATATAGATGTTTCCCTGTTATATATAGATGTTTTCCCCCTTACATATAGATGTTTTCCTGTTACATAGAGATGTTTTCATGTTACATATAGATGTCTCGCTATTACATATAGATGTTTCCCTGTTACATATAGATGTTTTCCTTTTACATATACTGTAGATGTTTCCCTATTACATATAGATGTTTCCCTGCTACATATAGATGTTTTCCTGTTACATATGAGATGTTTTCCTGTTACATATAGATGTTTCCCTATTACATATAGATGTTTCCTTGTTACATATAGATGTTTCCCTGTTACATGTAGATGTTTTCCTGTTACATATATATGTTTCCCTGTTACATATAGATGTTTGCCTGTTACATATAGATGTTTTCCTGTTACATATAGATGTTTCCCTGTTACATATAGATATTTGCCTGTTACATATAGATGTTTTCCTGTTACATATAGATGTTTCCCTGTTACATATAGATGTTTTCCTGTTACATATAGATGTTTCCCTGTTACATATAGATATTTTGCCTGTTACATATAGATGTTTGCCTGTTACATATAGTTGTTTCCTTTTTACATATAGATGTTTTCCTGTTACATATAGTTGTTTCCTTTAACATATAGATGTTTTCCTGTTACATATAAATGTTTTCCAGTTACATGTAGATGTTTTCCTGTTACATATAGATGTTCCCTGTTACATATAGATGTTTTCATGTTATGTATAGATGTTTCCCTGTTACATATGAATGTTTTTCTGTTACATATATATGTTTCCCTGTTACATATAGAGGTTTCCCTGTTACATATAGATGTTTCCCTGTTACATATGAATGTTTTTCTGTTACATATATATGTTTCCTGTTACATATAGAGGTTTCCCTGTTACATATAGATGTTTCCCTGTTACATATAGATGTTTCCCTGTTACATATGAGATGTTTACCTGTTACATATATATGTTTCCCTGTTACATATAGATGTTTTCCTGTTACATATAAATGTTTTCCTGTTACATATAAATGTTTCCCTGTTACATATAGATGTTTCCCTGTTACATATAAATGTTTTCCAGTTACATGTAGCGGTTTCCCTGTCTCATATAGATGTTTTCTTGTTACATATAGATGTTTTCATGTTATATATAGATGTTTTCCTGTTACATATAAATGTTTCCCTGTTACATATATATGTTTCCTGTTTACTTATAGATGTTTCCCTGTTACATATAGATATTTTCATGTTACATAGAGATGTTTCCCTGTTACATATAGATGTTTCTCTGTTACATATATATATATATAGATCAGTGACGTGCAGTGAGGTCAGAGGCTGGTGAGGCACTAGATATGATACGCCGGAGAAACACATGTACAGAGGGCCGCAAGTACCCCCAACAGGGCAGGTTTAAATTATAGCTGAACCAGTGCACAGGTGACATAATCAGGTGATGGGTGAGAGCAAGTTAGTAACCACTGAGTTACTGATCAGCTGATTACTTCACCTGTGCACTGATTCAGCTATAATGAAAACCTGGCCTGTTGGGGGTACTTGAGGACCATTGTTGAGAAACACTGCACTAAAGCACCAGCTCATCGGAAATGTATTGATTACCTGGAGAATAAAGCACACATACTCTGCTCACTGACACCCACACACACTCTGCTCACATACACACTCACACAATTCTGTGGCACAGTGCCAGTTACTAAGCAAATAGAATGATATACAATCTCTTCTCTACTCACTACTGTATTGTAAAAATAGAAATAATTTACCATACAAGTTTTACACAAAGGACAAGTTATCAATACTGCCAACACAGCTGCTGCAATATGGTGTTCAAGGAAACGCACGTGCACATCCCACTTAGGTATGCTCTTCAACAAAGGACACCAAAGGATACCAAAAGAATGAAGTACATAATAGTAAAAGTAAAATAGAAAGTTTATTTATTTATTTTTGTGTGTGCAATTTCTATCTGAATGATGGAAATGTAATTATGACTTTCATGTTCCTTTCAAAAACTAATTTTGATTTGCTGACATGGGGCCAGAAACAGTTGATGCTAATTCTCAAAATATAAATAACTAGAAAATTCTATTAAAATAGCATGCTCTACCTCAATCATGAAAGTTTAATTTTAAATGTCTCCCTTTGACTATGTGTTTTAACCAGTTACTTAAAATGTGCATTATTTCTAAAAACATTTAACTGCAATAATTACATATATTTTTAAATGACTCATTATCTCCTTTTTATTAATATAAACTTATATAAAAGCAGCACATATTAAAAACACAATGCAACAGCTTTCAATTGATTTGTGAATTACAAGTTAACAGCAGTCTCTAAATAAATGGAGACACAGAGAAAAATAAAAATAGATACTGCATCCTCTGACTGAACAGACATAACATATATGGAGTTTGTACCTAATTAAATCAAATAACTATGAAAAAGGGAGGCTTAGCAATATTCAATGTCAAAAACTTTACTTTAAATAATGTGGACACTGCACACTTAACTTCAAACTCTGGGTTTTAAATTATGGATTTAAATTTGAATTGACCCTTTGACTTCCTGTCAGTATTGGGTTATGCTCACTTACTGTCCCCCTGTTAATGAGCTGCGTTCTGAACACAATTTGTGAATCACAAGAGATGTAGAATACTACTTTACTCTTCTGCTTGGGTTATGCTCACTTACTGTCCCCCCCTGTTAATGAGCTGTATCTGAACACAATTTGTGAATCACAAGAGATGTAGAATACTACTTTACTCTGCTGCTTGTGTTATGCTCACTTACTGTCCCCCCCTGTTAATGAGCTGTATCTGAACACAATTTGTGAATCACAAGAGATGAAGAATACTACTTTACTCTGCTGCTTGGGTAATGCTCACTTACTGTCCCCCCCTGTTAATAAGCTGTATCTGAACACAATTTGTGAATCACAAGAGATGAAGAATACTACTTTACTCTGCTGCTTGGGTTATGCTCACTTACTGTCCCCCCCCTGTTAATAAGCTGTATCTGAACATAATTTGTGAATCACAAGAGATGAAGAATACTACTTTACTCTTCTGCTTGGGTTATGCTCACTTACTGTCCCCCCCCCCCCATTAATGAGCTGTATCTGAACACAATGTGTGAATCACAAGAGATGTAGAATACTACTTTACTCTTATGCTTGGGTTATGCTCACTTACTGTCCCCCCTGTTAATGAGCTGTATCTGAACACAATTTGTGAATCACAAGAGATGTAGAATACTACTTTACTCTTCTGCTTGGGTTATGCTCACTTACTGTCCCCCTGTTAATGAGCTGTATCTGAACACAATTTGTGAATCACAAGAGATGTAGAATACTACTTTACTCTTCTGCTTGGGTTATGCTCACTTACTGTCCCCCCCTGTTAATGAGCTGTATCTGAACACAGTTTGTGAATCACAAGAGATGTAGAATACGACTTTACTCTTTTGCTTGGTGTCATCTGTTCTTAGGTTACCTCAGCTTCCAGTTGTGTCACATGACCCTGCTCACTGCATCCTCCTTCTGATTAATCTATATATCCTTCACTTGCTAGGAGGCATCAAGAGGGGTGCCTCCTATTGGTCCCAATTTTTGCTGCTAATATATTGACAGAACACAGGTGGCGCTGCAGCGCAGCTTTTCCTTTGACCCATGTACTGCAATGGAGAGAAGCGTTCCTGTACCTGCCTCTCCATAGCATTACATGGGGGGAAATATTTTCTTTGGATTTTTTTTATTTTGATTAAGCTTTGGCCACATATGGCAGGGTAGGCACTGCCTCCCCTGCCTCCTATGAGTGCACATCCCTGATATAGATATATATTAATGTTACTTATAGCTGTTTCCCTGTTACTTATAGCTGTTTCCCTGTTGCATATAGATGTTTCCCTGTTACATATAGATGTTTCCCTGTTACATATAGATGTTTCCCTGTTACATATAGCTGTTTCCCTATTACTTATAGCTGTTTCCCTGTTACATATAGATGTTTTCCTGTTACATGTAAATGTTTCCCTGTTACATATAAATGTTTTCCTGTTACATATAGATGTTTCCCTGTTACATGTAAATGTTTCCCTGTTACATATAGATGTTTCCCTGTTGCATATAAATGTTTCCCTGTTACATATAGATGTTTTCCTGTTACATATAGATGTTTCCCTGTTACATATAAATGTTTTCCTGTTACATATAGATGTTTCCCCTGTTACATGTAAATGTTTCCCTGTTACATATAGATGTTTCCCTGTTACATATAAATGTTTCCCTGTTACATATAGATGTTTTCCTGTTACATATAGATGTTTCCCTGTTACATATAAATGTTTTCCTGTTACATATAGATGTTTCCCTGTTACATATAAATGTTTTCCTGTTACATATAGATGTTTTCCTGTTACATATAGATGTTTTCCTGTTACATATAGATGTTTCCCTGTTACATATAGATGTTTTCCTGTTTACATATAGATGTTTCCCTGTTACATATAGATGTTTTCCTGTTACATATAGATGTTTCCCTATTACATATAGATGTTTCCCTGTTACATATAAATGTTTCCCTGTTACATATAGATGTTTTCCTGTTACATATAGATGTTTCCCTGTTACATATAAATGTTTTCCTGTTACATATAAATGTTTCCCCTGTTACATATAGATGTTTTCCTGTTACATATAGATGTTTCCCTGTTACATATAGATGTTTCCCTGTTACATATATGATGTTTTCCTGTTACATATAGATGTTTCCCTGTTACATATAGATGTTTCCCTGTTACATATAAATGTTTCCCTGTTACATATAAACGTTTCCCCTGTTACATATAGATGATTCCCTGTTACATGTTAAATGTTTCCCTGTTACCATATAGATGTTTCCCTATTACATATAGATGTTTCCCTGTTACATATAGATGTTTACCTGTTACATATAGATGTTATCCCTGTTACATGTAAATGTTTCCCTGTTACATGTAGATGTTTCCCTGTTACATATAAATGTTTCCCTGTTATATATATAGATGTTTCCCTGTTACATATAGATGTTTCCCTGTTAACATATAGATGTTTCCCCTGTTACATATAAAAGTTTTCCTGTTACATATAGATGTTTCCCTGTTACATGTAAATGTTTCCCTGTTATATATAGATGTGTTCCTGTTACATATAGATGTTTTCCCTGTTACATATAGATGTTTCCCTTGTTACATGTAAATTGTTTTCCCTGTTACATATAGATGTTTCCCTGCTTTACATGTAGATGTTTTCCTGTTACATATAGATGTTTTCCTGTTACATATAGATGTTTCCCTGTTACATATAGATGTTTTCCTGTTACATATAGATGTTTCCCTGTTACATATAGATGTTTCCTGTTACATATGAGATGTTTTCCTGTTACATATGAGATGTTTTCCTGTTACATATAGATGTTTCCCTGTTACATTTAGATGTTTTCCTGTTACATATAGATGTTTCCCTGTTACATATAGATGTTTCCCTGTTACATATGAGATGTTTTCCTGTTACATATGAGATGTTTTTCCTGTTACATATGAGATGTTTTCCTGTTACATATAGATGTTTCCCTGTTACATATGAATGTTTTCCTGTTACATGTAGATGTTTTCCTGTTACATATAGATGTTTTCCCTGTTACTGATAGCTGTTTCCCTGTTACTGATAGCTGTTTCCCTGTTACATATAGATGTTTCCCTGTTACATATAGATGTTTTATGTTACATGTAGATTTTTCCTGTTACATATAGATGTTGTCCAGTTACATATAGATGTTTCCCTGTACATTAGATGTTTTCCTGTTACATATAGATGTTTTCCTGTTACATATAGATGTTTCCCTGTTACATGTAAATGTTTCCCTTTTACATATAGATTTTTCCTGTTACATAAAGATGTTTCCCTGTTACATGTAAAGGTTTTCCCTGTTACATATAGACGTTTCCCTGTTACATATAGATGTTTCCCCTGTTACATATAGATGTTTTCTTGTTACATATAGATGTATTCCTGTTACATATAGATGTTTCTCTGTTACATATAGATGTTTCCCTGTTACATATGAGATGTTTTCCTGTTACATATAGATGTTTCCCCTGTTACATGTAGATGTTTTCCCTGTTACATATAGATGTTTCCCATCTGTTACTGATAGCTGTTTCCCTGTTACATATAGATGTTTCCCTGTTACATATAGATGTTTTCATGCTACATGTAGATTTTTTTCTGTTACATATAGATGTTGTCCTGTTACATATAGATGTTTCCCTGTTACATATAGATGTTTTCCTGTTACATATAGATGTTTTCCTGTTACATATAGATGTTTCCCTGTTACATATAAATGTTTCCCTGTTACATAATAGATGTTTCCCTTTTACATATAGATGTTTCCCTGTTACATGTAAATGTTTCCCTGTTACACATAGATGTTTCCCTGTTACATATAGATGTTTCCCTGTTACATATAGATGTTTCCCTGTTACATATAGATGTTTCCCTGTTACATATAGATGTTTCCCTGTTACATATAGATGTTTTCATGTTACATATAGATGTTTCCCTGTTACATATAGATGTTTCCTGTTTACATATAGATGTTTCCCTGTTACATATAGATGTTTTCATGTTACATATAGATGTTTCCCTGTTACATATAGATGTTTCCTGTTACATGTAAATGTTTCCCTGTTACATATAGATGTTTCCCTGTTACATATAGAGGTTTCCCTGTTACTGATAGCTGTTTTCCTGTTACATATAGATGTTTCTCCTGTTACATGTAGCTGTTTCCCTGTTACAATAGATGTTTTCCCTGTTTACATATAGATGTTTCCCCCTGTTACATATAGATGTTTTCCTGTTACATATAGAGGTTTCCCTGTTAATGATAGCTGTTTTCCTGTTACATATAGATGTTTTCCTGTTACAGATAGATGTTTCTGTTACATATAGATGTTTCCCTGTTACATATGAATGTTTCCCTGTTACATATAGATGTTTCCCTGTACTGATAGCTGTTTTCATGTTACATATAGAGGTTTTTCCCTGTTACATATAGATGTTTTCCTATTACATATAGATGTTTCCCCTGTTACATATGAATGTTTTTCCTGTTACATATAGATGTTTTCCTGTTACATATAGATGTTTTCCTGTTACATATAGTACTTTGTTATGTATTTTTTTTTATATTTGGTCAGACTATAACTGTTTTAGTCTACTTGGGCACTTTCTCTTTAATTGAATTTTATATATAAGTGATTTTTAACCCCTAGTAAATACTAAATTGTTATCCCACTTAGTGTATTTGTCAGTACCACCTGTACTGGGTGTTTATGTCCTGAATGAGCCTCCCTTTCAGTATAATTATTTCTGAACCTGCTATGCTCCTATGTAAGATGATGAGCCTTGTTCTGTTGCTGCACTTTTGGTAACAAATGCTTCTGCCCCAGCTTTATTAAATCCCCTAATATACATGAAGGTTTGTATCCTCTTTCTCCCATCTCCCTGTAAGCTATAAGTATTAGGGTCATGGTATCTTTTCTTGTTTAGACTGTAATTAGTAGGCTCCTTTGTACAGTTTCCAGTTTATTTATGGTTGTCTGGAGATACAGTCACTAGAACTTACACAATACACAAGATGAGACCTCACTAGTGATCTATAAAGTGACATAAGAATCTTAACTTTCTGCTGCTTCACTTCTATTCAAGCAGAATCCTACTGGCTTTACCTGCTGTGCTGCTGCATTGTTTACCAACCTTCATGTCATCTGAATAATAATTCCCAAGTCCTCCTTTCTCTCAGTAAGTGTATGGTTAGCTTTTCAGCATTTGCCCTCAAAAATTCATCATTTTACTCTTTGTGATGTCAAATTTTAAATCAAATAAATTCCCTAGATCCATTTTTTAAATTAATTAATTTAATTATTTTACTTTCACCTCTTTATATCATCTTCTTGTTGGGAACTGCTATGATGGACTGAAAAATACCCTGTTATAAATTATTTTGACCACCAAAAGTCACTGTTAAGAGTAATAAAAGCACACACCACAAAATGTAAGGACAGTTGCACATATATTCTATCTCACCCAGCACTGATAGGACACACTGCTATACGGTTAATGTGCATTTAAGCATCTCATTGCATTAACGGCAGTTATTAATGCCAGGTGATCATACGATATAGCCTCATGGTTTGATTTCCTTTCCACCATCTCTATGGTTTCAATCATGTACCCTATGTCCCCTGAGAGCTTTTCTTATAAACTCTTCATCCAGATTCACAAGGTGGAAGCGGTGTTCCCCTATTGTGTAAAATGAAGCATTTAACACAACTAATAATATCAGATGACCACCTGGTTTTAGCCACATGGAGATCTTCTTAAGGCTCCTGAAATAATCATCTTGGTCTTTTGCATACAGATTCCAACAAACAACCAAGAAATATACAGTCAACTTTTAGAAGAGTTACTGGGTCAGTTAGGTTTTCTTTGGTGAAATCACATTTCAGATCCGTTTAATTGATGTTTTAATTTTTTCTTGTCTTGTCTTCCACTCCTCACTAAAAGATATAAATACATACAGCTCATTAAATCAGTTGTGAGGTTTGCATGTTTGCCCTTTGCACGTTTATGCATATAGACATAAAGCACCGAAAACTTACTGAAACTTACCCCCAGAGGCTGAAATGGTTCCTACAGGATATGTTTGCACCATGTCTTTAATTCAGCCAACCAGCTGCCATCCTGACAGCCCCCATAAGCTAGACAGAGGATGTACCAGCAGTGCTGAATATTGTCTTGACAGCAAGCTTGCATACAGACAACTCTGTATAGTCCTATGGGTGGGGTGGTAACAGTCTGGTGTGGGCAGTAGAGCAGCTGATTGGGGGGTGCTGGGAACATGGATAAGCACTAAGTATTTGGCAAAGTGCAAACATAGCCCTTTAGGAGCTGTTTCAGCTTTTTAAGTTTAGTGTCTCTTTAACTATACTAATAAAACAGTATATAACATCACTCCATGCTGGTTATATTAACTTTGTCAATATTGCAGCTGGTCCAAAAAAAAAAAATGGACAAAAACCCACTGAAACTTTTTCTAAATTAACCAATCATGGTTAAGGGAAAGGTCTCTTCTTTTTTTTTTGAAAGACTCAATGAGAGCTGAATGTAATGTTTTTGCACAATAATTCTCTCACGTTCGTTTATAAAAAGTCAAATAAAATAATCAACCAGTCAAAGAGGTTGAGGGTTTAATCCTGACATTGATATATCCCCCTTAACCCTGATTGGTTAATTCATTAATGATTGATATTTAAAATTATAGATACATTTAGAATTATGTTGTCATGCTCACAGTAAATATCAGTTCAGGCAGAGAGCTAGAGGGCAGTATCCTCAGCACACTTGATAGTGCCCAGGTATTAGCTACTAGATGATATAAAGAGATCACAAGTAGAATAAAGCACAGTCAAACAGGCAGGGTGAGCAGCAGATGGACAGCAGTACAGTACAAAACTGATCTATAAGAACGGTCATGGAAAAAGCAGAGGTCTGACACACTGGCAGGATACCAGCAAACCAGCCGGTCAACAATACAAGCAAAGGTCAGCAATAGGAATGAATATTAAGTTCAGCAAATGAGCGAAGATGGCCATGAGATGCCAGTTATTAGCAGGAGAATTTGAAGAAAAAAACCCCACCACTTGGACTCCTAGTAGAAATGTTACCTAAGTTGTCCACACAAGAAAAAGAGCTATCTGTTGTCCCCGGACAATCAAAAACCCATTCTGCCAGCAGCCAGACTCCACCTGCTGTTTATGTTGTTACAACAGCAATGGCTCCACAACATAATTACAGACACTTCATATACGGAAGTCAATCCAATACGATAAACTGCATATTAACTGCACATCCAAAAGTATTAAGCTAAAACTTCCACATTTAGTCAGATAAATGTAAAAAAAGCAAACTAAACATTTCCCCCAACGCAAAATCTTGTGAACCGCTGGTCTGCAACCTGGTTATTGGAATATACTTAACCCTCTTTGCCTTTCCAGTTCTGCCATAAACTGGAATGTGTGAGACCAGTCATAGGCGTCGTCATGAGTATTTTTCCATTTTTCCAGTTCCTTTATGCCAGACGTCATTATATTCCAACACGGTAATGTCCGTTAAAGAACTCAGAGATTGGAATAAGGTGTGGGGAAAATAATGGTGCCTATTTGCATGTAAATCATAGTTTCACCTTTAATACGACCTGTAGGTAAAGATGAGATTTATCAACAATCATAACAATAACAACCTGATTTGTAGTTGAAGATTTTACTTACAGAGACATCAAGAAATCCACCAAGTTTTGGATACTTCAAAAGTCTGTAGATGGCAAATACATTAATATTGTTCTCTAAATATTTCATATTTAAATAATATTTCCATTCATCACTCCTTATACACTTGACCACTAGGAGGAGACAAAGATCCCAAAACTCCAAGAGCCCTTAAAACTCCTCCCACCTTACTGGAAACTAGTCTTGTCTTTGCCTTCTCAGGAGAAAGGTAAAAAAAGGAGGTGCTCCAGATGTTTGTGGGAAGGGTGCTCAACTGATTTGAGACCCAATTTTCTCCTCACAGAGCTACAGTCTGGACAAAGGGATGTATGGGTAGTTGCACAAGAACACCCTATGAGAATTAGTCACAGTATTGCCACAGGTGTTGCAGGGACCAGTCCCTAGCTTCCTCCTGTTGGTTCAATGTGGTATTCTATATGTTTAGATCCTCTGCTGTCATGAAAAAAGCACTGGATTGGTTATCTAATGGAAACAGTTCATTCTGCTTATGGTAAGTCCAGTAGTATGGGTGCCTATCAGTCAGGTGTGGGGGTTGTTCTTAAAATAGGCACCTGCTTAGCCTGTAGGCTATTTGTAGGTACTCACTTATGGGTATACCATCTTCTTCTTATTTTACTACAACATTTAAAGATTTTGCTCTGCTATATCTGAGATGCTGGTGGCCATGCCCCCTCCAAGTAAGCATAAGAAGGTGGTTTTTGGTAATCCAGATGTATGTGGTTGTAGAGAACTGTGCCTAGATTTATATATATATATACAGGCTAACTATTCTACTAATAGTTACATTGTATCTAGCTTAGGGTTTATTTTTATTTTACAGGCAAGTTTGTATTTATTTTAACTAGGTAGAATAGTTACTAAATAGTTATTAACTATTTAATAACTACCTAGCTAAAATAAATACAAAAGTACCTGTAAAATAAAACCTAACCCAAGTTACAATAACACCTAACACTACACTATAATTAAATAAATTAACTAAATAAAAAAAACAAAAAAACAAACACTAAATTACAGAAAATAATAAACAAATTACAGATATTTAAACTAATTACACCTAATCTAATAGCCCTATCAAAATAAAAAAGCCCCCCCAAAATAAAAAAAACCCCTAGCCTAAACTAAACTACCAATAGCCCTTAAAAGGGCCTTTTGCGGGGCATTACCCCAAAGTAATCAGCTCTTTTACCTGTAAAAAAAAATACAAACAGCCCCCCCAACAGTAAAACCCCACCCACACAACCAACTCCCCAAATAAAATACTAACTAAAAAAACCTAAGCTCCCCATTGCCCTGAAAAGGGCATTTGGATGGGCATTGCCCTTAAAAAGGCATTTAGGCCCAAACCCTAACCTAAAAATAAAACCCACCCAATACACCCTTAAAAAAACTTAATATTAACCCCCTGAAGATCGACTTACAGTTCTGAAGACCGGACATCCATCCTCAAGGAAGCAGCAGAAGTCTTCATCCAACCGGGCCGAAGTCCTCAACGAAGCCGTGAGAAGTCTTCATCCAAGCCGGGCGAAGTGGTCCTCCAGACGGGCAGAAGTCTTCATCCAGACGGCATCTTCTATCTTCATCCATCCAACGCGGAGCGACTCCATCTTTAAGACATCCAACGTGGAGCATCCTCTTCATCCGACGACTACCCAACGAATGAAGGTACCTTTAAGTGACGTCATCCAAGATGGCATCCCTTAGATTCCGATTGGCTGATAAAATTCGCTGTTCCAATCAGCCAATAGAATGCAAGCTCAATCCTATTGGCTGATTGGATCAGACAATAGGATTGAACTTAAATCCTATTGGCTGATTGCATCAGCCAATAGGATTTTTTCTACCTTAATTCCGATTGGCTGATAGAATTCAATCAGCCAATCGGAATCTAAGGGACGCCATCTTGGATGACGTCACTTAAAGGTACCTTCATTCGTCGGGTAGTCATCGGATGAAGAGGATGCTCCACGTCGGATGTCTTGAAGATGGAGCCGCTCCGCGTCAGATGGATGAAGATAGAAGATGCCGTCTGGATGAAGACTTCTGCCCGTCTGAAGGACCACTTTGCCTGGCATGGATGAAGACTTCTCACTGCTTCATTGAGGACTTCGGCCGTTGGATGAAGACTTCTGCCGCTTCCTTGAGGATGGATGTCCGGTTTTCAGAACTGTAAGTCGATCTTCAGGGGGTTAGTGTTTTTTTAAGGGTGTATTGGGTGGATTTTATTTTTAGGTTAGGGTTTGGGCCTGCAAAAGAGCTAACTGCCATTTTAAGGCAATGCCCATCCAAATGCCCTTTTCAGGGCAATGGGAGCTAAGGTTTTTTTATTTAGTATTTTGTTTGGGGGGTTGGTTGGTGGGTGGTGGATTTTACTGTTGGGGGGTTGTTTGAATTTTTTTTTTTACAGGTAAAAGAGCTGATTACTTTGGGCAATGCCCCGCAAAAGGCCCTTTTAAGGCTATTGGTAGTTTAGTTTAGGCTAGGGTTTTTTTTTTATTTTGGGGGGGCTTTTTTATTTTGATAGGGCTATTAGATTAGGTGTAATTAGTTTAAATATCTGTAATTTGTTTATTATTTTCTGTAATTTAGTGTTTTTTTGTACTTTAGCTAATTTAATTTATTTAATTGTATTTAATTTAGTTAATTTATTTAATTATAGTGTAGTGTTAGGTGTTATTGTAACTTAGGTTAGGTTTTATTTTACAGGTACTTTTGTATTTATTTTAGCTAGGTAGTTATTAAATAGTTAATAACTAATTAGTAACTATTCTACCTAGTTAAAAAAAACAAACTTTTCTGTAAAATAAAAATAAACCCTAAGCTAGATACAATGTAACTGTTAATTATATTGTAGCTAGCTTAGGGTTTATTTTATAGGTAAGTATTTAGTTTTAAATAGGAATTATTTAGGTAATAATAGTAATTTTATTTATATTTATTGTAATTATATTTAAGTTAGGGCGTGTTAGGGTTAGACTTAGGTTTAGGGGTTAATAAATTTAGTATAGTGGCGGCGACGTTGGGGGCAGCAGATTAGGGGTTAATAAATGTAGGTAGGTGGCGGCGATGTTAGGGACGGCAGATTAGGGGTTAATAATATTTAACTAATGTTTGCGAGGCGGGAGTGCGGCGATTTAGGGGTTAATATGTTATAGTGGCGCGACATTGGGGCGGCAGATAAGGGGTTAATAAGTGCAGGTAGGTGGCAGCGACATTGGGACAGCAGATTAGGGGTTAATACAAATAATGTAGGTGTCGGCGATGTTGGGGGCAGCAGATTAGGGTTCATAAGTATAATGTAGGTGGCGGCGGTGTCCGAGCGGCAGATTAGGGGTTAATAATTTTAATTTAGTGTTTGCAATGTGGGAGGGCCTCGGTTTAGGGGTTAATAGGTAGTTTATGGGTGTTAGTGTACTTTTTAGCACTTTAGTTATGAGTTTTATGTTACCGGCGTTGTACCATAAAACTCAATAACTACTGACTTTTTAAATGCGTTAGGACTCTTGACAGGGTATGGGTGTACCGCTCACTTTTTGGCCCTCCCCAGGACAGACTCGTAATACCAGGCGCTATGGAAGTCCATAGAAAAAAGACTTGACGAAGTTTACGTAAGTCGTTTTGCGGTAAGGCCAAAACAAGTGTGCGGTGACCCTAAACCTTCAAGACTCGTAATAGCAGCGGGCCGTAAAAAAGCAGCATTAGGACCTCTTAATGCTGCTTTTTTACCCTAACGCACAACTCGTAATCTACGCGATTAATTGCACTTTATATCTATTACATTGTATACCAATTGTATTATATGTATTTCTATAACATTGAATCAATTGTATTGTATTTTATTTGAACAGTTTTTGACCTGATGTAATACATATGTGAGAGCAGGTTTTTACATATAAATAAATTGTTAGAAGCATTTTGAAACTACCAGTTTCTATACTTATTTGTCTATATAGAAAGACCAACTGTAGGTGTTA
>NC_069505.1:621897092-621949592 GCF_027579735.1 Bombina bombina
TCTCATTTTCCTCATCTACTTAGCTATAAATATGACTTAGGTTTATAGGAATGGATAAGGCTTTTAAAAGCTCTGGTCTGTTGAGATGCCTTCTCCTTGTGGACTCTCACCATCATGCGACAAATGCATTTATCAGATAGCCTATATTTTGTTTATTGCACTAATAAGGGGCTGAGGCAGAATTAGGAGTGAAGCACATGTGTTTGTTAGTTAGAAGACCATGTGGTGTAAGACAATTAGAGGCAGAGCTATGCTGTTTGTGACTCTTATTTATGTGCTATTTAGAGAACATTTTACTACTGAGGACGGGTTAGGAAGTTTTAGGAAGGAGAGATCCAGTTGATGTTAATTTGAAGCTCAGTGGCCATTGTATTTTAGGGAGCCACAGACAGAGATTTGCTGGAGATAGAGATCCAGTTATTGAGGAATGATTTATAGGGGTGTAATTGAGGTTGACAGAGGATATAGGGTGCTGATTTATACAGCATTCAGGCACATCATTTGCCTATTGAGATCAGGCAATAAGGTCACGCCCTCTCACATATATGGGAGGAGCATCTGAGAGCTGTCTCTGACATACCAAGGAAGCCAAAACACAGATAGCAGATACCCATGACCCTGTATCCAGATGCTGGAATCATTTGATAGTAATTCTAGAGAGAGGATGTTTTCCCTTTATAAACATTCAATTCACATTTTACCTAAGTGTTTTTAGTGTAGTAAAATAGAAGTAAAAGATTTGATTTACCATATTTTTTTAAGTAGACGCTCTTGTCTAAAAACATTTATTAACTTGCATTATCATTACATAATTCTGTGCTGTATTACCATGTATACCAAATGATTATATATTTCTGAAGCCTTTACTGCTAGCACTTTACAGATTGATTAGATGATGATATCAATATTTCAGCTATATATATATAAAAAACACGGAAGGGAACTGCACTCCTAGACCGGACCGGGTACACATCCCATGACCAGGCAACATGCTCAGCCCTGGGTGCTCAGTCGCACTCACAAGAAGCTGTGCTGTCCCCAGAGTCAAAGGCAGTTAACCCCAGACAGGTCTGGGTGCAAGAACCATAGGGAAAATTACAAAACAAACTAATACAACACACAGAGAAAACACTGCACTCACTAGCAAGCTCTCAGCTAAGATTAAAAGCAAAAATGGAAAGGTGAGTTACCGCATCTGGCCAAATGGGACAAGCCCAGGTACCATGTCAAGGTCCTTTCCAAAAACCTGGGACCCTAAAACAGCCACACAATGCAAACTCTCAATCCAAACAAACTGGGAACAAGTGAAGGGTGCACAGGCTTACGTAATCACCCCAGTCATATACAAAACACTGAAGGGGACTACACTCCTAGGCCAGACCGGGTACACATCCCATGACCCTGCAACATGCTCAGCCCTGGGTGCTCCGTGGCACTCACAAGAAGCTGTGCTGTCCCTAGAGTCCAGGCAGCTTAACCCCAGACAGGTCTGGGGTTGCAAGAACCATAGGGGAAATTACAAAACAAAAGAATACAACACACAGAGAAACCCTGCCACTCACTAGCAAGCCTCTCCAGCTAGATTAAAAGCAAAATGGAAAGGTTAGTTAACGCACTCTGGCCAAATGGGACAAGCCCATGGTACCATGTCAAGGTCCTTTTCCAAAAACTGGGACCCTAAAACAGCCACACATGCAAGCTCTCAATCCAAAAAAACTGGGAACAAGTGAAGGGTGCACAGGCTTATGTAATCACCCCAGTCATATACAAAACACGGAAGGGGACTGCACTCCTAGACCGGACCGGGGTACACATCCGATGGACCCTGTCAACATGCTCAGCCCTGGGTACTCAGTTGCACTCACAAGAAGCTGTGCTGTCCCCAGAGCTCACAGGCAGTTAACCCCAGACAGGTCTGGGTGCAAGAACGCTAGGGGAAATTACAAAATAAATTAATACAACACACAGAGAAAACCCTGCACTCACCAGCAAGCTCTCAGCTAAGATTAAAAGCAAAAATGGAAAGGTGAGTTAACGCATCTGGCCAAATGGGACAAGCCCAGGTACCACATCAAGGTCCTTTCCAAAAACCTGGGACCCTAAACCAGCCACACAATGCAAACTCTCAATCCAAACAAACTGGGAACAAGTGAAGGGTGCACAGGCTTATGTAATCATTCCAGCCATATTCAAAACACAGAAGGGGACTGCACTCCTAGACTGGACCAGGTACACATCCCATGACCCTGCAACATGCTCAGCCCTGGGTGCTTAGTCGCACTCACAAGAAGCTGTGCTGTCCCCAGAGTCACAGGCAGTTAACCCCAGACAGGTCTGGGTGCAAGAACCATAGGGTAAATTACAAAACAAACTAATACAACACACAGAGAAAACCCTGCACTCACTAGCAAGCTCTCAGCTAAGATTAAAAGCAAAAATGAAAGGTTAGATACCCGCATCTGGCCAAATGGGACAAGCCCCAAGGTACCACGTCAAGGTCCTTCTCCAAAACCTGACCCCTTAAAACTGCCACACAATGCAAG
This sequence comes from Bombina bombina, assembly GCF_027579735.1. Lineage (NCBI taxonomy): Eukaryota > Metazoa > Chordata > Amphibia > Anura > Bombinatoridae > Bombina > Bombina bombina. Next base: position 621,899,636 of record NC_069505.1, read on the forward strand.
CTCTCAATAAAAAAAAACTGGGAACAAGTTGAAGTGGGGCACAGGCATATGTAATCACACCCAGGTCATATACAAAACACGGAAGGGGGACTGCACACCTAGGAACGGACTGGGTACACATCCCATGATCCTGCAACATATCTCAAGCCCCTGGGTGCTCTGTGGCACTCACAAGAAGCTGTGCTTGTCCCCGAGTCACAGGCAGTTAACCCCCTAGACAGGTCTTGGTGCAAGAAACCATAGGGGAAATTGCAAAACAAAATTAATAAAACAAATTAATACAACCTTTGCAAGTTCTGCTGAACGCTTGCTAGTGAGTGCAGGGTTTTCTCTCTGTGTTATATATATATATAATATATATATATATATATATATATATATATTATAAAAGAAAGAAAACAGGGCGCAACACCCCTCTAAGTGTAATATGTTAAATAAAACAAGAAATTTATTACATCTCACAAATGCACACTCATGTATATAGTAGCTTTACCTGAGGACATCACATTGTTCAATAGTCTCAATGGTAATAAAGCTGATTCTTCAAACAGTTCATCATGAGAATTATGTGAAAAATAAGTGTCAGAGAGAAGCTGGGATTAAACTCTTCCATCAGATAATGCTTCAGAGAGCTGGAATCTGAGCTTGACTCGATCCTTTGTGATTAGAGAGCTGGGATCTGAGCTTGACCTCCATCCTTGCGATCAGAGGGTAAAGATTACTCACTCTCAGCTGCACCTGAGTTTTATACTTATATATTTTAGTTTAATCACACTAGAGTTAATATCATAGGAGTATAGTAAATATCATAGGAGTATAGTAAACATTGCATGAGGTGACTCATGGTCATTGGTCATCATAAGACAGGTATTAGGTTAATTTCTCAAGCATAGACAACTTGTGATTAGCTGTGTACTACATAATAATCTGAAAAATATTTGTATATGATAATGTTTATTATATTGTTAAAATTATTAATATATTATTATTTTAATACTACAGATTTAACTATTTTAGAACCATGTAATTGTGATGTCGTGAATAGTTCGCCGGCGAATAGTTCCCGGCGAACATAGCATGTTCGCGTTCGCAGCGGACGATGAACATATGCGATGTTCGGACGGCCCCCTATTCCTCATCATTGAGTAAACTTTGACCCTGTACTCACAGTCAGAAAACACATTACAGCCAATCAGCAGCAGACCCTCCCTCCCAGACCCTCCCACCTCCTGGACAGCATCCATTTTAGATTATTCGGAAGCTGCATTCTTAGTGAGAGGAGGGACAGTGTAGCTTGCTGCTGATTTAATAGGGAAATCGATAGCTAGGCTAGTGTATTCAGTGTCCACTACAGTCCTGAAGGACTCATCTGAACTCTGCTGTAAGGACAGCACCCCAAAAAGCCCTTTTTAGGGCTAGAACATCAGTCTGCTTTTTTTTTTCCCCCCTGTGTAATCTAATTGCAGTTGCCTGCCTGCCAGCGTGTGTGTCAGGCTCACAGCGTATACTGTGCCCACTTGCCCCAGTGCCACCACTCCTATCCTGGTGTAACAGTAGTGTACATTTAAAAAAAACAACACTTTTTTGACTGTGAAATAATAGCAGACAGCTGCCAGAGTACCCAAGATGGCCCGCCAATAAGGCAGATCGGGAGGGTTAGAGAGCTGTTTTTGGGGGGGAGGGATGCTACACCAACAGCATATGTAAATATGCTAAAAATAAATTATTTTCTTTTAAAAAACCTTTTATTTTAGTACTGACAGACTTTCTGCCAGTACTTAAGATGGCGGGGACAATTGTGGGGTGGGGGAGGGAAGGGAGCTGTTTGGGAGGGATCAGGGGTCTGATGTGTCAGGTGGGAGGCTGATCTCTACACTAAAGCTAAAATTAACCCTGCAAGCTCCCTACAAACTACCTAATTAACCCATACACTGCTAAGCCATAAACAGTGTGATGCCGCAAGCCGCACTTTACGCGGCCTCTCTACTTCCCAGAAAAGCAACGCCAAGGTCATATATGTCTGCTATTACTGAACAAAGGGGAATCCCAGCGAAGCATTTTTACAACCCATTCATGTGCCATAATTGCACACGCTGTTTGTAAATAATTTCAGTGAGAAACCTAACAAATTGCGAAAAAAATTTAAGTTTTTTTTAAATTTGATCGCATTTGGCGGTGAAATGGTGGCATTAAATATACCAAAATGGGCCTAGATACATACTTTGGGTTATTCTACTACACTACACTCAACGCTAAAATTAACTTTACAAGCTGCCTACCTGCTCCCTAATTAACCCCTTCCACTGCTGGGCATAAAACACGTGTGGTGCGCAGTGGCTTTAGCAGCCTTCTAACTACCAAAAAGCAACGCCAAAGCCATATAAGTCTGATATTCTGAACAAAGGGGATCCCAGAGAAGCATTTACAACCATTTATGCCATAATTGCATAAGTTGTTTGTAATAATTTCTGTGAGAAAAAGGTGAACAATTTTTTTTTATTTGATCGCATTTGGCGGTGAAATGCTGGCATTAAATATACCAAAATAGGCCTAGATCAATACTTTGGGTTGCCTACTACACTACACTTAAGCTAAAATTAACTCTACAAGCTCCCTACTAGTGATGTCGCAAACCTAAAAATTTCGGTTCGCGAATGGCGGACTCGAGCTTCCGCGACTGTTCGCGAACCGGGCGAACCGCTATTGACTTCAATAGGCAGGCAAACCTTTAAACCAACAGGGACTCTTTCTGGCCCACAATAGTGATGGAAAAGTTGTTTCAAGGGGACAACACCTGGGACTGTGGCATGCCGGAGGGGGATCCATGGCAAAACTCCCACGGAAAATTACATAGTTGATGCAGAGTCTGGTTTTAATCCATAAAGGGCATAATCACCTAACATTCCTAAATTGTTTGGAATAACGTGCTTTAAAACATCAGGTATGATGTTGTATCGATCAGGTAGTGTAAGGGTTACATACAAAGAGAGAAGCGCTCTACCAGGAACGAACAACAGCTCAGTGGCTTGTTCTATGGCGATTTACCACCCGGAAGCAGCCTCTTTTAGACCAGTGTGCTTTTCACAGAAGAAAACTTTCCTGAAGTATATCAGTCTGATCCGCCAAGTAAGGTCAGTCCAGCCCCGAATACCCAGGCAATTCCTCTCTGAACAAGGAACCATGACAACCCCAGACGATCGTTTTCGGCCTCCTATGGGCCTCGTCAGTGAGGTGCAGCCACATTCCTCTAAGCACACTGGGCAAGGAGTCCACGTCTGGTTTCCCCCCCATCACCCATAGGGAGACTTCCCCAGGGTCATAATAATTTGCATACAAAGAGAGAAGAGCTCTACCAGGAACGAACAACAGCTCAGTGGCTTGTTCTATGGCGATTTACCACCCGGAAGCAGCCTCTTTTAGACCAGTGTGCTTTTTCACAGAAGAAAACTTTCCTGAAGTATATCAGTCTGATCCCCGCAAGTAAGGTCAGTCCAGCCCCGAAATACCAGGCAATTCTCCTCTGAACAAGGAACATGACAACCCCAGACGATCGTTTCGGCCTCCTATGGGCCTCGTCAGTGAGGTGCAGCCACATTCCTCTAAGCACACTGGGCAAGGAGTCCACGTCTGGTTTCCCCCATCACCCATAGGGAGACTTCCCCAGGGTCATAATAATTTGCATACAAAGAGAGAAGCGCTCTACCAGGAACGAACAACAGCTCAGTGGCTTGTTCTATGGCGATTTACCACCCGGAAGCAGCCTCTTTTAGACCAGTGTGCTTTTCACAGAAGAAAACTTTCCTGAAGTATATCAGTCTGATCCCGCCAAGTAAGGTCAGTCCAGCCCCCGAAATACCAGGCAATTCTCCTCTGAACAAGGAACATGACAACCCAGACGATCGTTTCGGCCTCCTATGGGCCTCGTCAGTGAGGTGCAGCCACATTCCTCTAAGCACACTGGGCAAGGAGTCCACGTCTGGATTTCCCCCATCACCCATAGGGAGACTTCCCCAGGGTCATAATAATTTGCATACAAAGAGAGAAGCGCTCTACAGGAACGAACAACAGCTCAGTGGCTTGTTCTATGGCGATTAACCACCCGGAAGCAGCCCTCTTTTAGACCAGTGTGCTTTTCACAGAAGAAAACTTTCCTGAAGTATATCAGTCTGATCCCCGCCAAGTAAGGTCAGTCCAGCCCCGAAATACCAGGCAATTCTCCTCTGAACAAGGAACATGACAACCCCAGACGATCGTTTCGGCCTCCTATGGGCCTCGTCAGTGAGGTGCAGCCACATTCCTCTAAGCACACTGGGCAAGGAGTCCACGTCTGGTTTCCCCCATCACCCATAGGGAGACTTCCCCAGGGTCATAATAATTTGCATACAAAGAGAGAAGCGCTCTACCAGGAACGAACAACAGCTCAGTGGCTTGTTCTATGGCGATTTACCACCCCGGAAGCAGCCTCTTTTAGACCAGTGTGCTTTTCACAGAAGAAAACTTTCCAGAAGTATATCAGTCTGATTCCCGCCAAGTAAGGTCAGTCCAGCCCGAAATACCCAGGCAATTCTCCTCTGAACAAGGAACATGACAACCCCAGACGATCGTTTCGGCCTCCTATGGGCCTCGTCAGTGAGGTGCAGCCACATTCCTCTAAGCACACACTGGGCAAGGAGTCCACGTCTGGTTTCCCCCATCACCCATAGGGAGACTTCCCCAGGGTCATAATAATTTGCATACAAAGAGAGAAGCGCTCTACCACGGAAAACGAACAACAGCTCAGTGGCTTGTTCTATGGCGATTTACGCCCGCTTCACAGTGACAGACCAAACTCCCCGTGTAACGCACCGCAAACAACCGCAAACAGTCCATTTGCACAACCACCAGATAGATAGATTGGATAGATAGATACATAGATTACATAGATCAATAGATCAATAGATGCAATATACATATGATAGATACAAATTACATAGATCAATAGATGCAATATACATTTGATAGATACGAATTACATAGATCAATAGATGCAATATACATTTGATAGTTACGAATTACATAGATCAATAGATGCAATATACATTTGATAGATACGATTGATAGTTAGATAGATTTGATAGATAAATAGATTGATTTGATCGATATATAATTTCACAGACAGAGAATTACAAGACGTGCGGTCTGGGACCCATGGTAAGGTTCCCAGAGGCAGTTGCGGCGCCAGGGGACGTGTATATGCATGGATTTTCGGAACTGGGAGATGGAAAAAGATGCTCGGTCCGGCTCGGTTCCTCCTGCTTCAAATTTGGGGCACTGCCCGTGCAATCTATTGTGCCACCAGATATGAGTGGTGTGTTAGTAGCACTATTCTTAGCAGTTTAATACCTGTTACTCCCCCTATTGGGGGAGGTGTATATGGCATGGATTTTAGGAACCGGTAGATGGAAAAAAAATGCTTGGTCAGTCCTCTATTTCAAATTTGGGGCACTGCACGTGCAATCTACTGTGCCACCAGATATGAGTGGTGTGTAAAGTAGTACTATTCTTAGCAGTTTAATTCCTGTTATGTGCCCTTTTTTTTTTGGTTTTGGTTTTGAAGCCACAGTGCAGCACCAGAGGACCAGAAAAATTAGGCATGTACACATGCCTGAAAAAATTAGGTATTGTTGCCACTAAAACTTGGGACTTGAACCCTAGTTGTTGGCAGATAAGTCACGCACTAACACTAGCAGACTGATGTAAAAGTTTTTTTTTTAAAAAGTTTACACTAATGTTACAACAGTATGAGTGGTGGTGCTGAGGATAGAAGTAGGCACATTATATGCTGTGAGCCTGACACACAGGCTGGCACTAGTGGCGGCTGGCCATGGCAACTAAAATTTAAATAACACTAGCAGACTGATGTAAAAGGTTTTTTTTTAAAAACTTTACACTAATGTTACAACAGATATGAGTGTGTGGTACTGAGGATATGAAGTAGGGCACATTAATATGCTGTGAGCCTGACACACAGGCTGGCACTAGTGGCAGACTGGCCTGGCAACTAAAATTAAATAACACTAGCAGACTGATGTAATTTTTTTTTTTTTTTTTAATTTACACTAATGTTCAACAGATATGAGTGGTGGCACTGAGGAAGTAGGCACAGTACTATGCTGTGGAGCCTGACACCACCAGGCTGGCACTAGTGGCGGGCTGGCCTGGCAACTAAAATCTAAATAACACTAGCAGACTGATGTAAAAGTTTTTTTTTTTTTAAAATTACACTAATGTTACAACAGATATGACGTGGTGGCACTGAGGAAGTAGGCACAGTATATGCTGTGAGCCTGACACACAGGCTGGCACTAGTGGCAGGCTGGCCTGGCAACCTAAAATTAAATAACACTAGCAGACTGATGTAAAGTTTTTTTTTTTAAATTACACTAATGTTAACAACAGATATGAGTGGTGGCACTGTGGATGGAAGTAGGCACAGTATATGCTGTGAGCCTGACACACAGGCTGGCACTAGTGGCGGCTGGCCTGGCAACTAAAATTAAATAACACTAGCAGACTGATGTAAAAGTTTTTTTTTTTTTAAATTACACTAATGTTACAACAGATATGAGTGGTGGCACTGAGGAAGTAGGCACAGTATATGCTGTGAGCCTGACACACAGGCTGGCACTAGTGGCAGGCTGGCCTATACAACTAAAATTAAATAACACTAGCAGGACTGATGTAAAAGTTTTTTTTTTAAAAATTACACTAATGTTACAACAGATATGAGTGGTGGCACTGTGGATGGAAGTAGGCACAGTATATGCTGTGAGCCTGACACACAGGCTGGCACTAGTGGCGGCTGGCCTGGCAACTAAAATTAAATAACATTAGCAGACAGATGTAAAAGTTTTTTTTAAAAAAAATTACACTAATGTTACAACAGATATGAGTGGTGGCACTGAGGAAGTAGGCACAGTATATGCTGTGAGCCTAACACACAGGCTGGCACTAGTGGCAGGCTGGCCTGGCAACTAAAATTAAATAACACTAGCAGACTGATGTAAAAGTTTTTTTTTTTTTAATTTACACTAATGTTACAACAGATATGAGTGGTGGCACTGAGGAAGTAGGCACAGTATATGCTGTGAGCCTGACACACAGGCTGGCACTAGTGGCAGGCTGGCCTGGCAACTAAAATTAAATAACACTAGCAGACTGATGTAAAAGTTTTTTTAAAATTTTTTACACTAATGTTACAACAGATATTAGTGGTGGCACTGAGGAAGTAGGCACAGTATATGCTGTGAGCCTGACACACAGGTTGGCAGTGGCAGGCTGGCCTGGCAACTAAAATTAAATAACACTAGCAGACTGATGTAAAAGTTTTTTTTTTTTTAAATTTACACTAATGTTACAACAGATATGAGTGGTGTCACTGAGGAAGTAGGCACAGTATATGCTGTGAGCCTGACACACAGGCTGGCACTAGTGGCAGGCTGGCCTGGCAACTGCAATTAAATAACACTAGCAGACTGATGTAAAGTTTTTTTTTAAAAAATTTACACTAATGTTACACCAGATATGAGTGGTGGCACTGAGCAATTAGGCACAGTATATGCTGTGAGCCTGACACACAGGCCTGCTGGCAACTGAAATTAGATTACACTAGCAGACTGATGTAAAAGTTTTGTTTTTTTAATTTACACTAATGTTACACCAGATATGAGTGGTGGCAGTGAGCAAGTAGGCACAGTATATGCTGTGAGCCTGACACACACGCTGACAGGCAGGCAAATGCAATTGGATTACAAAAAAAAACAAAAAAAAAACGACTGAAGTTTTTTGGGGTGCTGTCCTTACAGCAGAGATCAGATGAGTCCTTCAGGACTATGTAACAAAAAAGTGGGTGTTAAAAATTAACTTTTATTGTTATCATTTAAAAAGTCTTTTAAATGATAACAATAAAAGTTAATTTTTAACACCCAGTACTGGTAGTTTTTCATGGCACAGTAATTATGACTTAATAATAATTAATAAAGATATCATATCAGTGTATATAAGCATCTCTTTCTTGCTTGACTACCCTGCTTCTTTAGCAAGAATAGTCAAAAATTGTACTGGATAAGAGTCCTTCAGGACTGTAGTGGACACTGAATACACTAGCCTAGCTATCAATTTCCCTATAAAATCAGCAGCAGAAGCACTATCCCTCCTCTCACTAAGAATGCAGGATCATAATGAATCTAAAATGGCTGCTGCCCAGGAGCTGGGAGGGTCTGGGAGGGAGTGTCTGCTGCTGATTGGCTGAAATGTGTCTGCAGACTGTGAGATACAGGGTCAAAGTTTACTCAATGATGACGAATAGGGGGCGGATCGAACATCGCATATGTTCGCCCGCCACGGCGAACAAGCTAAGATCACCGGGGAACTGTTCTCCGGTGAACTGTTCGCGACATCACTACTCCCTACATGCTCCCTAATTAACCCCTTCACTGCTGGGCATAAAACACGTGTGTGGTGCACAGTGGCATTTAGCAGCCTTCTAATTACCAAAAAGCAACGCCAAAGCCATATAAGTCTGCTATAATGGCATGTCTGGCACACAGTGTTGGGGGCAAGGGTTCATCTGACCACTGATACCTGGTCTGCAAAGCATGGTCAGGGCAGGTATATCACCTACACTGGGCACTGTGAAGCGGGCGTAACCCTTACACTACCTGATCGATACAACATCATACCTAATGTTTTAAAGCACGTTTATTCCAAACAATTTAGGAATGTTAGGTGATTTATGCCCTTTATGGATTAAAACCAGACTCTGCATCAACTATGTATTTTCCATGGGAGTTTTGCCATGGATCCCCCTCCGGCATGCCACAGTCCAGGTGTTAGTCCCCTTGAAACAACTTTTCCATCACTATTGTGGCCAGAAAGAGTCCCTGTGGGTTTTAAAAATTCGCCTGCCTATTGAAGTCTATGGCGGTTCGCCTGGTTCGCCGGTTCGTGAACTTTTGCGGAAGTTCACGTTCGCCGTTCGCGAACCCAAATTTTTATGTTCGCGACATCACTACCAGGTAATTATTGTAAGATCTGGTTCCTGAAAGAATCAATCTAATATACTGTATCTATATCTATCTATCTATCTATCTATCATTCTATCTATCTATCATCTTTAATTATTATTATTAAAAGGTATTTGTAGAGCACCAACAGATTCCGCAGCGCTATAAACATAGTTGGTATACAGGATAACATTTATAGGGATCAAATGGGTAGAGGGCCCTGCCGAGAGTTACACTGTTGTAGTCGGCTCTTATGAAGGTGATCTGCAAACAGCTGGGCTCATAGGCTTACATTCTAAGGGGTTCAAGGGGGAAAACAATGGAGTTCGGAAAGGTTAGGGTTGGTTGCATGCATTCCTGAATAGTAGAGTCTTTAGGGAGCACTTGAAGCTGTTAAAACTAGGGGAGAGTCTTATGGAGCGAGGCAGGGAGTACCACAAGATGGGGGCCAGTCTGGAGAAGTCCTGTAAACTGGAATGTGAGGAAGTAACAAGAGAGGAGAAGAGTAGGAGATTGTGAGCAGAGTGAAGGGGACGGGAGGGAGAGTATCTGGAGACAAGGTTTAAAATGTAGGGGGGAGAGCAGTGCAGTTGAGGGCTTTGTATGTCAGAGTGAGGATTTTGTGTTTAATCCTGGAGGCAAGAGGAAGCCAGTGAAGGGGTTGGCAGAGAGGTGCAGCAGATGAAGAGCAACGTGTAAGGAAGATGAGCCTGGCAGAGGCATTCATTATGGATTGTAAAGGAGCTAGGTCAGGGGTCAGCAACCTTCGGCTCCCAGATGTTTTGGAACTACATTTCCCACGATGCTGAGACACTCTTTAGGCTATCTGAGCATCATGGGAAATGTAGTTCCAAAACATCTGGGAGCCGAAGGTTGCTGACCCCTGAGCTAGGTGGTAGCTAGGCAGACCAGAGAGGACGGAGTTGCAGTAGTCGAGATGAGAAAGGATGAGAGAGTGGATTAAAATCTTAGTTGTGTCTTGTGTAAGGAAATGTCTAATTTTAGAGATGTTTTTAAGGTGGAAGCGGCAGGCTTTAGCCAAGGACTGAATCTGAGGAGTGAAGGAAAGGTCTGAGTCATGCTGGGCAGGGGTAATGATGGAATTATCAACAGTTTTAGAAAATTGGGGGATAGAGATTTTGGAAGAAGGGGGAAAAATGAGGAGTTCAGTTTTGTAGAGATTTATGTTAAGGTAGTTAGAGGACATCCAAGATGAGATATGAGAAAGACAGTTAGTGACACGGGTTAGTAAGGAAGGAGGTAGGTCTGGTGCAGAGAGGTAGATTTGGGTGTTATCGGCATACAAATTATATTGAAACCCGTGGGACTTTATTAAGGAACCTAATGATGACGTGTAGATTGAAGGTACGGTTAGATAGATAGGAAGAGAACCACAAGAGAGTTGTGTCACAGCTGAAGGATTGGAGGGTTTGGAGCAAAAGAGGGTGGTCAACAGTGTCAAAGGCTGCAGACAGATCAAGGAGGATAAGCAGAGAGAAGTGGCCTTTGGATTTTGCTGTAAGTAGATCATTGGTAACCTTGACAATTGCTGTCTCTTTGGAGTGATAGGGCGGAAATCCAGATTGCAGTGGGTTAGATGTGCATATACTAGCTTTTCGATGAGCTTTTGAAGCCAGAGGGAGTAGGGAAATAGGACGGTAGTTGGATGGGGAGGTTGGATCGAGGGAAGGTTTTTTGAGTATAGGTGTGACCAGTGCATGTTTTAGAGATGAGGGAAATATACCAGTGCTGAGGGAGAGGTTGAAAATGTGTGTATGTGGGTGAGGGTAGAAGAGAGGGAAGGGGGTAGCTGTGAGGGGATGGGGTCAAGGGGACAGATAGTGAGGTGGGAGGACCGTATAAGGGCAGAAACTTCTTCCTCTGTAACAGGGGCAAAAGAGCTACACTTATGGGTATTTGGGTTTTGGATGATTGTGAGCTTTTAAGGGGGTGGGAGATTGGTAGTATGTTGAGAGCTGATTTCATTTCTGATGGTGTCAATTTTGTTATTGAAGTGGCTGGCAAAATCTTGAGCTGAGAAGTTGTATTAGGAGGTGGGGTGGGTGGAGAGGAACATGGAAAACAGACATTTTGGGTTAGAGGAAAGAGTAGAGATGAGATTAGAGAACTACCGTTGCTTCTATAGATTAAGGGCAGATTAGTAGAAGTTTAGGATGAACTTGTAGTGAAGGAAGTCAGCTAAACTCCGAGATTTCCTTCAGTGTCGCTCAGCAGTACGGGAACATCTGCGTAGGTATCATGTCAGAGGAGTATGCTGAGGGTGAGAGTGTGGTTTCCGAACTATGGTAGGAGGGGCCAGAGTGTCAATGACCAATGTAAGGGTGGAGTTATAGTGGCAGATAGATTGGTCAGGGCAGGAAAAGGTGGTGATGGAAGAGAGGAGAGGTTCAAGAGATCTAGCGAGCTGTTGCTGATCTAATGACTTAGTGCTTCTGTGAAGTTGGGTGTAAGGGGTAGAGGAAGGGGGGGTTGTAGGGAGGGAAGTGGTGTTGCACGTTAGGAGATGATGGTCAGAAACAGGAAAAGGGGAGTTTCTGAAATTTGAGTGCATCGATAGCTGAAAATCAGATCAAGGGAGTGACCATCTTTATGAGTGGGAGAGTCAGTCCATTGTGACAGGCCAAAAGAGGAAGTGAGTTGCAGAAGTTGTTTTGCAGAGGAGGTAGTGGGATTGTCAAGAGGGATGTTGAAGTCGCCAAGAATAAGGGCAGGGGTGTCTGAGGAATGGAAATAAGGAAGCCAGGTAGCAAAGTGATCTAAAAAGTTGAGTTGGGGGAGCCAGGGGGGCGGTATATTACTGCAACATGTATAGAGAGGGGAGAAAATAAATGAATCATGTGTGCTTGAAATGAAGAAAATGTGAGGGAAGAGAAGGGCTGTATTAAAATTGAGAATTCTATCAGCCAATCGGAATTGAAGGGACGCCATCTTGGATGACGTCACTTAAAGGAACCTTTATTCGTCGGGTAGTCGTCGGCCAGGAAGGATGCTCCGCGTCGGATGTCTTGAAGATGAACTCGCTCCACGCCGGATGGATGAAGATAGAAGATGCCGTCTGGATGAAGACTTCTGCCCGTCTGGAGGACCTCTTCTTCCCGGCTTGGATGAAGACTTCTGCCCGTCTGGAGGACCACTTCGCCCGGCTTCGTTGAGGACTTCGGCCCGGTTGGGTGAAGACTTCTCAAGGTAGGGTGATCTCAAGGGGTTAGTGTTAGGTTTTATTAAGGGGGGATTGGGTGGGTTTTAGAGTAGCGTTGGGTGTGTGGGTGGTGGGTTTTAATGTTGGGGGGGTATTGTATTTTTTTTTACAGGTAAAAGAGCTGATTACTTAGGGGCAATGCCCCGCAAAAGGCCCTTTTAAGGGCTATTTGTAATTTAGTATATGGTAGGGATTTTTATTATTTTGGGGGGCTTTTTTATTTTATTAGTGGGATTAGATTAGGTGTAATTAGTTTAAAAAACTTGTAATTTTTTATATTATTTTCTGTAATTTAGTGGTTTTTTTTTCGTACTTTAGATAATTTCATTTAATTGTATTTAATTGTAGTTAATTTAGGTAATTAATTTAATTGCAGCGTAGTGTTAGGTGTAATTGTAACTTAGGTTAGGTTTTACTTTACAGGTAAATTTTTCTTTATTTTAACTAGGTAGCTATTAAATAGTTAATAATTATTTACTAACTATTCTACCTAGTTAAAATAAATACAAAGTTGCCTGTAAAATAAAAATAAAAACCTAAGATAGCTACAATGTAACTATTAGTTATATTGTAATTATCTTAGGTTTATTTTATAGGTAAGTATTTAGTTTTAAATAGGAATAATTTAGTTAATTGCAGTAATTTTATTTATATTTATTTAAATTATATTTAAGTTGGGGGGGTTAGGGTTAGACTTAGGTTTAGGGTTTAAGAACTTTAATATAGTGGCGGCGACATTGGGGACGGCAGATAAGGAGGTTAATAAGTGTAGGTAGGTGGCGGTGACATTGGGGGTGGCAGAGTAGGGGTTAATAAATAAAATGTAGGGTTCAGCGATGTTGGGGGCAGTAGATTAGGGGTTCATAAGTATAATGTAGGTGGCGGCGGTGTCCAGAGCAGCAGATTAGGGGTTAATAATATAATGTAGGTGTCGGCGATGTTGGGGGCGGCAGATTAGGGGTTAATAAGTGTAAGATTAGGGGAGTTTAGACTCGGGGTTCATGTTAGGGTGTTAGGTGTAGACATAACTTTTATGTCCCCATAGGAATCAATGGGGCTGCGTTAGGAACTTTACACTGCTTTTTTGCAGGTGTTAGACTTTTTTTCAGCCGGCTCTCCTCCATTGATTCCTATGGGAAAATCGTGCACGAGCACTTTTAGCCAGCTCACTGCTACTGTAAGCAGCGCTGGTATTGAGGTGAGATGTGGAGCTAAATTTTGCTCTCCGCTCACTTTTCTGCGGCTAACGCCGTGTTTGTAAAAACTCGTAATACCATCGCTGTCTGTAGGTGAGCGGTGAGCATAAACTGCTCATTAGCACCGCACCCCTGTTACTACAAAACTCGTAATCTAGGCATAAATTACAAAAAATAAAAAAACACATTATCAAAAATAAAAAAGAATTACACCTAATCTAATAGCTCTTTCAAAATAAAAAAGCCCCCCAAAATAAAAAAAAACCTAGCCTACAATAAACTACCAATGGGCCTTAAAGGGCCTTTTGTGGGACATTGCCCCAAAGATATCAGCTCTTTTACCTGTAAAAAAAATACAAACACCCTCCCCAACAGTTAAACGCACCACCCACCCAACCTGCCCCCCCAAATAAAAAACCTAAATCTAAAATAACCTAAGCTCCCCATTGCCCTGAAAAGTGCATTTGTATGGGCATTGCCCTTAAAAGGGCATTCAGCCCTTTTGCTTGCCCTGAAAATGTCATTAAGCTCTTTTAAGCTAGCCCAAACCCTAATCTAAAAAAAAACCCACACAAAAAAAGGTTACAAAATCATAACACTAACCCCTGAAGATCCACTTACAGTTTCTGAAGTCCGGACATCCAGGCAGTGAGAGGTCTTCATCCAGGTGGCGAGGTCTTCATCCATCTAGGCGGCGTCTATTATCTTCATCCAGGGGGCATCTTCTACCTACATCCCGGGGGTGCGGAGCAGGTCCATCCTGAGACATCCGCCGTGGAGCGTCCTCTTCACACGGTCGTTGCCCTATACTGAATCTTCAATGCAAGGGAGCCTTTTCAAAATGGCGCCCCTTGCATTCCTATAGGCTGATTTGATTTTTGAAATTCTAATGGCTGATTTGAATAGCCAATAGAAATTTAGTAGCTCTCATCCTATTGGCTGATTTGAACAGCCAATAGGATTTCAGTAGCTCTCATCCTATTGGCTGATTTGAATTTAAAAAATCAAATCAGCCAATAGGAATGCAACGGACGCCATTTTGAAAAGGCTCCCTTGCATTGAAGATTCAGTATACAGTGGCGACCATATGAAGAGGATGCTCTGCGCCGGATGTCTTCAGGATGGACCTGCTCCACGCTGCTGGAATGAAGATAGAAGACGCAGCCGGGATGAAGATAGAAGACGCCGCCTGGACGGATGAAGACCTCGCCGACTGGATAAAGACCATTGATGTCTATGGGGAAAGCGTGCACGAGCACGTCAAAACAGCACTTGTATTTTGTGCGGTATGGAGCTCAACGCAACCATATCGCATGCACAAGCTGACTGTTTGAAAACTTGTAATTGCAGCGCTATGGAGGGTAAAATAACGCAACTTTTGTTGTGTTCGTTAAATACCCTCTAATGCGCATAACTTGTAATCTACCAGGCAGAAAACAGAGATTGTGGCAGCAGATCTATTTATCTATCTATCTATTTATCTATCTATCTATGATTTATCATCTATCTTTCTATATCTAATCTATCTATCTAATTCTATCTATCTATCTATCTATCTATCTATCTATATCTATCTCTAATCTATCGATCTATCTATCTATCTATTTATATTTAATCTATCTCTAATCTATCTATCTATCTATCTATCTATCATCTATATATATATATATATATATATATATATATATATATATTATCTATCTATCTATCTAATCTATCTTTCTAAATATATATCTATTATCAATCTATTTCTATTTATCTATCTATCTCTCAATCTATCTATCAAAATATACATTTATTTTTTATCTATATCTAATATATCTAAACATATATTTATATATTATCTATCTATTTCTAATCTATCTATCTAAATCTATATATTATCTATCTATCTCTCTATCTACAGTGGGGCAAAAAAGTATTTAGTCAGCCACCAATTGTGCAAGTTCTCCCACTTAAGAAGATGAGAGAGGCCTGTAATTTTCATCGTAGGTATACCTCAGCTATGAGAGACAAAATGTGGAAACAAATCCAGACAATCACATTGTCTGAGTTGGAAAGAATTTATTTGCAAATTATAGTGGAAAATAAGTATTTGGTCAATATCAAAAGTTAATCTCAATACTTTGTTATATATACTTTGTTGGCAATGACAGAGGTCAAGCGTTTTCTGTAAGTCTTCACAAGGTTGTCACACACTGTTGCTGGTATGTTGGCCCATTCCTGCATGCAGATCTTCTCTAGAGCAGTGATGTTTTGGGGCTGTCGCTGGGCAACACAGAATTTCAACTCCCTCCAAAGGTTTTCTATGGGGTTGAGATCTGGAGACTGGCTAGGCCACTCCAGGACCTTGAAATGCTTCTTACGAAGCCACTCCTTCATTGCCCGGGCGGTGTGTTTGGGATCATTGTCATGCTGAAAGACCCAGTCACATTTCATCTTCAATGCCCTTGCTGATGGAAGGAGGTTTGCACTCAAAATCTCACGATAAATGGCCCCATTCATTCTTTCATGTACATGGATCAGTTGTCCTGTTCCCTTTGCAGAGAAACAGCCCCAAAACATGATGTTGACACCCCCATGCTTCACAGTAGGTATAGTGTTCTTTGGTTGCAACTCAGCATTCTCTCTCCTCCAAACACGACGAGTTGTGTTTCTACCAAACAGTTCTACTTTGGTTTCATCTGACCATATGACATTCTCCCAATCCGCTTCTGGATCATCCAAATGATTTCTAGCATACTTCAGACGGGCCCGGACATGTACTGGCTTAAGCAGGGGGACACGTCTGGCACTGCAGGATCTGAGTCCCTGGCGGCGTAGTGTGTTACTGATGGTAGACTTTGTTACGTTGGTCCCAGCTCTCTGCAGGTCATTTACTAGGTCCACCCATGTGGTTCTGGGATGTTTGCTCACCGTTCTTGTGATCATTTTGACCCCACGGGGTGAGATCTTGCGTGGAGACCCAGATCGAGAAAGATTATCAGTGGTCTTATATGTCTTCCATTTTCTAATTATTGCTCCCACAGTTGATTTCTTCACACCAAGCTGCTTGCCTATTGCAGATTCAGTCTTCCCAGCCTGGTGCAGGTCTACAATTTTGTTTCTGGTGTCCTTCGACATCTCTTTGGTCTTCACCATAGTGGAGTTTGGAGTGTGACTGTTTGAGGTTATGGACAGGTGTCTTTTATACTGATAACAAGTTCAAACAGGTGCCATTAATACAGGTAATGAGTGGAGGACAGAGGAGCCTCTAAAAGAAGAAGATACAGGTCTGTGAGAGCCAGAAATCTTGCTTGTTTGCAGGTGACCAAATACTTATTTTCCACCATAATATGCAAATAAATTCTTTCCAAATCATACAATTTGATTGTCTGGATTTGTTTCCACATTTTGTCTCTCATAGTTGAGGTATACCTATGATGAAAATTACAGGCCTCTCTCATCTTCTTAAGTGGGAGAACTTGCACAATTGTTGGCTGACTAAATACTTTTTTGCCCCACTGTATATATTATCTATCTATCTAGCTATCTATTAATCTATCAAAATATACATTTATTATCTATCTATAGCTAATCTATCTATCTATCTATCTATCTATCTATCTATCCATATATTTATATATTATCTATCTATTTCTAATCTATCTATCTATCTAAATCTATACATTATCTATCTATATATAATCTATCTATCTATCTATCATCTATCTATCTATCTATCTATTAATCTATCTATCAAAATATACATTTATTATCTATCTATATCTAATCTATCTATCATCTATCTATTTATCTTTCCATCTATCTATTAATCATATATCTATCTATCTATTTATCTGTCTATCATCTATTTTTTCCACTCATCACTTTAGGCATATGTGAGATTGTAACATTGTTCAACTTGCCAATCACAATGATTTTGTTCCTTATGTCTACTGTTGTGGCACAAAGCCGGTTGCATCTTTTACAGCCACTCAGGAGTTTAAAAAGATGGCTGCTAGCCACAAGTCCCTTTCTTTCTTTTTTTTTGTCAACCTTAATTTAGCAAACTCTGGGCCAAATCCCAACACAAACATGTGCTCTATAGATCTGAAAGATGCTTATCTTTATATTCCTATTCATAGGGATCATCATCAATTTCTGAGGTTTACATTCCTGGGCAAGCATTTTCACAACTCACGTGTGAGGGAGCTACAACTACTTATAGGGTAAGCGCTCAATAAATAAATCTCCTGTTTTAACAGCATACAGTTTATTAAAAATAGTAAAAACAGACATCACTAAGGGTATAGCAGCTTAGGCATACACCCACATTACGTGTATATGAGTTCTTTGATAACTGCCCACTGTGTTTTTGTAGTTCATTATCAAAGGGCTTGTGGTGTATGCCTAAGCTGCCATACCCTTAGTGATGTCTGTTTTTACTATTTTTAATAAACTGTATGCTGTTATAGCAGGAGATTTATTTGTTGAGCGCTTACCCTATAGCTCCCTCACACATGAGTAGGATCAACTCAGGTGTGACAGTGTATCATATTGTATATGGATTTATGCTATGTCATTGTTCAGGATCTTTCTACAAATAAAGATGTCCCACTTTGCATCAGAGGACTGTTGACATTGAGTATTTGTTTTTTGGTCGGTATCGAATTGTTACCACTTATTCCCCTTTATAAGCACATTTTATTTTCACTTAAGACAGATATTAGGTTTATTTCTCAAGGATAAAGAACTTGTGATTAGCTGTGAACAGGGCTGGCCCTAACCATTGTGGGGCCCGAGACAGGATGACAAAATAGGGCCCCCTATCTCCCCGCCCCAACCACGCCCCCAATTTTTTTTATATAAAAAAAAGGGGAGAAATATATATGGTAATGCACAACAGTTTATTTAAAAAAAAATTAATTCCACAAATGTGGAGCACTATAACATTGTATATATTGCAATATACCATTATATATCACTGTTGTCAATTAAGAACAGTTGAACTAGCCCTTATTTTTTGGGGACAAGAAGATTACAGTGATTCAAACCTCAAGTTACAAACCAAATAAACAGTCATACATACTATGATAGTATTGACAGAGAGGTCATGAGAATTATTTAATCAAAAATATGTAAGCATACAAATAAAGCTTATACAATTACAAATATATTAAATACATTTCTAAGCCTTTTAATAATTTGGTTACATGATAAACTTTAGTTTGATATTACATTTTAATGGATCCTTAATTATCATAAAGGATTACTCTTTAACAATAAAATAGATAAAGATAATGGCTTGAAGACTACCTGAGTAGTGTTTCAACAACTTCCCTTTAAAGGGACCTGAATATATATTAAACCACAAATAGCCGTTGACAGTGGAATTACTATTCTTACAATATAAAGAGAGAACAAGAAGTGACATCAGTCAGTTTAATATTGTGTAAAGTATGACTTAAAAGCTGACACATTTTAGACATGTTATACAACACTAAAATATAACTATATGACAGGCACAAAGTGTGAACAAAAAGCTAAGACCTAGATTTGGAGTTTGGCGGTAGCCGTGAAAACCAGCGTTAGAGGCTCCTAACGCTGGTTTTAGGCTACCGCCGGTATTTGGAGTCACTTAAAAAAGGGTCTAACGCTCACTTTTCAGCCGCGACTTTTCCATACCGCAGATCCCCTTACGTCAATTGCGTATCCTATCTTTTCAATGGGATCTTCCTAACTCCGGTATTTTGAGTCGTTTCTGAAGTGAGCGTTAGAGCTCTAACGACAAAACTCCAGCCGCAGAAAAAAAGCAGGAGTTAAGAGCTTTCTGGGCTAACGCCGGTTCATAAAGCTCTTAACTACTGTACCCTAAAGTACCCTAACACCCATAAACTACCTATGTACCCCTAAACTTAGGTCCCCCCCACAAAAACCCTGCCACTCGGTTTTTTTTTTTAACCCCTAATCTGCCGACCGCAAAGTGCCGCCAGCTAAGTTATCCCTATGTACCCCTAATCTGCTGCCCCTAACACCGCCGACCCCTATATTATATTTATTAACCCCTAACCTGCCCCCCACAACGTCGCCGCCAGCTACTTACAATAATTAACCCCTAATCTGCCGACCGCAAAGCGCCGCCACCTACATTATAGCTATGTACCCCTAATCTGCTGCCCCTAACACCGCCGACCCCTATATTATATTTATTAACCCCTAACCTGCCCCCCACAACGTCGCCGCCAGCTACTTACAATAATTAACCCCTAATCTGCCGACCGCAAAGCGCCGCCACCTACATTATAGCTATGTACCCCTAATCTGCTGCCCCTAACACCGCCGACCCCTATATTATATTTATTAACCCCTAATCTGCCCCCCTCAACGTCGCCGACACCTAACTACACTGATTAACCCCTAATCTGCCGAGCGGACCGCACCGCTACTATAATAAATGTATTAACCCCTAATCCGCCTCACTAACCCTATAATAAATAGTATTAACCCCTAATCTGCCCTCCCTAACATCGCCGACACCTAACTTCAATTATTAACCCCTAATCTGCCGACCGGAGCTCACCGCTATTCTAATAAATGGATTAACCCCTAAAGCTAAGTCTAACCCTAACACTAACACCCCCCTAACTTAAATATAATTTAAATCTAACGAAATTAATTAACTCTTATTAAATAAATTATTCCTATTTAAACCTAAATACTTACCTGTAAAATAAATCCTAATACAGCTACAATATAAATTATAATTACATTGTAGCTATTTTAGGATTAATATTTATTTTACAGGCAACTTTGTAATTATTTTAACCAGGTACAATAGCTATTAAATAGTTAAGAACTATTTAATAGTTACCTAGTTAAAATAATTACAAAATTACCTGTAAAATAAATCCTAACCTAAGTTACAATTAAACCTAACACTACACTATCATTAAATTAATTAAATAAAATACCTACAATTACCTACAATAAAACCTAACACTACACTATCAATAAATAAATTAAATACAATTCCTACAAATAACTACAATGAAATAAACTAACTAAGGTACAAAAAATAAAAAAGAACTAAGTTACAAAAAATAAAAAAATATTTACAAACATCTGAAAAATATTACAACAATTTTAAACTAATTACACCTACTCTAAGCCCCCTAATAAAATAACAAAGACCCCCAAAATAAAAAAATGCCCTACCCTATTCTAAATTAATAAAGTTAAAAGCTCTTTTACCTTACCAGCCCTGAACAGGGCCCTTTGCGGGGCATGCCCCAAGAAAATCAGCTCTTTTGCCTGTAAAAAAAACATACAATACCCCCCCCCCAACATTACAACCCACCACCCACATACCCCTAATCTAACCCAAACCCCCCTTAAATAAACCTAACACTAAGCCCCTGAAGATCTTCCTACCTTGTCTTCACCTAACCAGGTATCACCGATCCGTCCTGGCTCCAAAATCTTCATCCAACCCAAGCGGGGGTTGGCGATCCATCATCCGGTGCTGAAGAGGTCCAGAAGAGGCTCCAAAGTCTTCCTCCTATCCGGCAAGAAGAGGACATCCGGACCGGCAAACATCTTCATCCAAGCGGCATCTTCTATCTTCTTCCATCCGGCAAGGAGCGGGTCCATCTTGAAGCAGCCGACGCGGATCCATCCTCTTCTTCTGACGACTTCCCGACGAATGACGGTTCCTTTAAGGGACGTCATCCAAGATGGCGTCCCTCGAATTCCGATTGGCTGATAGGATTCTATCAGCCAATCGGAATTAAGGTAGGAATATTCTGATTGGCTGATGGAATCAGCCAATCAGAATCAAGTTCAATCCGATTGGCTGATCCAATCAGCCAATCAGATTGAGCTCGCATTCTATTGGCTGTTCCGATCAGCCAATAGAATGCGAGCTCAATCTGATTGGCTGATTGGATCAGCCAATCGGATTGAACTTGATTCTGATTGGCTGATTCCATCAGCCAATCAGAATATTCCTACCTTAATTCCGATTGGCTGATAGAATCCTATCAGCCAATCGGAATTCGAGGGACGCCATCTTGGATGACGTCCCTTAAAGGAACCGTCATTCGTCGGGAAGTCGTCAGAAGAAGAGGATGGATCCGCGTCGGCTGCTTCAAGATGGACCCGCTCCTTGCCGGATGGAAGAAGATAGAAGATGCCGCTTGGATGAAGATGTTTGCCGGTCCGGATGTCCTCTTCTTGCCGGATAGGAGGAAGACTTTGGAGCCTCTTCTGGACCTCTTCAGCACCGGATGATGGATCGCCAACCCCCGCTTGGGTTGGATGAAGATTTTGGAGCCAGGACGGATCGGTGATACCTGGTTAGGTGAAGACAAGGTAGGAAGATCTTCAGGGGCTTAGTGTTAGGTTTATTTAAGGGGGGTTTGGGTTAGATTAGGGGTATGTGGGTGGTGGGTTGTAATGTTGGGGGGGGGTATTGTATGTTTTTTTTTACAGGCAAAAGAGCTGATTTTCTTGGGGCATGCCCCGCAAAGGGCCCTGTTCAGGGCTGGTAAGGTAAAAGAGCTTTTAACTTTATTAATTTAGAATAGGGTAGGGCATTTTTTTATTTTGGGGGTCTTTGTTATTTTATTAGGGGGCTTAGAGTAGGTGTAATTAGTTTAAAATTGTTGTAATATTTTTCAGATGTTTGTAAATATTTTTTTATTTTTTGTAACTTAGTTCTTTTTTATTTTTTGTACTTTAGTTAGTTTATTTCATTGTAGTTATTTGTAGGAATTGTATTTAATTTATTTATTGATAGTGTAGTGTTAGGTTTTATTGTAGGTAATCAGATTTTATTGTAGGTAATCAGATTGAGCTCGCATTCTATTGGCTGTTCCGATCAGCCAATAGAATGCGAGCTCAATCTGATTGGCTGATTGGATCAGCCAATCGGATTGAACTTGATTCTGATTGGCTGATTCCATCAGCCAATCAGAATATTCCTACCTTAATTCCGATTGGCTGATAGAATCCTATTCTCTTCTTGCCGGATAGGAGGAAGACTTTGGAGCCTCTTCTGGACCTCTTCAGCACCGGATGATGGATCGCCAACCCCCGCTTGGGTTGGATGAAGATTTTGGAGCCAGGACGGATCGGTGATACCTGGTTAGGTGAAGACAAGGTAGGAAGATCTTCAGGGGCTTAGTGTTAGGTTTATTTAAGGGGGGTTTGGGTTAGATTAGGGGTATGTGGGTGGTGGGTTGTAATGTTGGGGGGGGGGGTATTGTATGTTTTTTTTTACAGGCAAAAGAGCTGATTTTCTTGGGGCATGCCCCGCAAAGGGCCCTGTTCAGGGCTGGTAAGGTAAAAGAGCTTTTAACTTTATTAATTTAGAATAGGGTAGGGCATTTTTTTATTTTGGGGGTCTTTGTTATTTTATTAGGGGGCTTAGAGTAGGTGTAATTAGTTTAAAATTGTTGTAATATTTTTCAGATGTTTGTAAATATTTTTTTATTTTTTGTAACTTAGTTCTTTTTTATTTTTTGTACTTTAGTTAGTTTATTTCATTGTAGTTATTTGTAGGAATTGTATTTAATTTATTTATTGATAGTGTAGTGTTAGGTTTTATTGTAGGTAATTGTAGGTATTTTATTTAATTAATTTAATGATAGTGTAGTGTTAGGTTTAATTGTAACTTAGGTTAGGATTTATTTTACAGGTAATTTTGTTATTATTTTAACTAGGTAACTATTAAATAGTTCTTAACTATTTAATAGCTATTGTACCTGGTTAAAATAATTACAAAGTTGCCTGTAAAATAAATATTAATCCTAAAATAGCTACAATGTAATTATAATTTATATTGTAGCTATATTAGGGTTTATTTTACAGGTAAGTATTTAGCTTTAAATAGGAATAATTTATTTAATAAGAGTTAATTAATTTCGTTATATTTAAATTATATTTAAGTTAGGGGGGTGTTAGTGTTAGGGTTAGACTTAGCTTTAGGGGTTAATCCATTTATTATAGTAGCGGTGCGGTCCGCTCGGCAGATTAGGGGTTAATAAGTGTAGGCAGGTGTAGGCGACGTTGAGGGGGGCAGATTAGGGGTTAATAAATATAATATAGGGGTCGTCGGTGTTAGGGGCAGCAGATTAGGGGTACATAAGGATAACGTAGGTGGCGGCGCTTGGCGGTCGGCAGATTAGGGGTTAATAAGTGTAGGTTGCTTGCGGCGACGTTGTGGGCGGCAGATTAGGGGTTAATAAATATAATATAGGGGTCGGCGGTGTTAGGGGCAGCAGATTAGGGGTACATAGCTATAATGTAAGTAGCGGCGGTTTACGGAGCGGCAGATTAGGGGTTAAAAATAATATGCAGGGGTCAGCGATAGCGGGGGCGGTAGATTAGGGGTTAATAAGTGTAAGGGTAGGGGTGTTTAGACTCTGGGTACATGTTAGGGTGTTAGGTGCAGACGTAGGAAGTGTTCCCCCATAGGAAACAATGGGGCCGCGTTAGGAGCTTAACGCTGCTTTTTTGCAGGTGTTAGGTTTTTTTTCAGCTCAAACAGCCCCATTGTTTCCTATGGGGGAATCGTGCACGAGCACGTTTTTGAGGCTGGCCGCTTGCGTAAGCAACTCTGGTATCGAGAGTTGAAGCTGCGTTAAAAATGCTCTACGCTCCTTTTTTGGAGCCTAACGCAGCCTTTTTTTGGACTCTCAATACCAGAGTTATTTTTATGGTGCGGCCAGTAAAACGCGGGCGTTAGTTTTTCGGGTCGTTACCGACAAAACTCTAAATCTAGCCGTAAGTTTCTTTTTGACTGCATTAAAGAGATTCATTTGTTGTGCTTTTTACAGGTAGATTTTTTTTTAAATGCTTTTAACTGCTGATATACATTAGCTAGATTGCAATATTTTTACCCAAGATAGTGATCATGATTTGTGTCGCTTTCTAACGTGTTCTTGTATCACAAGATCAAAATTTACCAAAAAGTTCTACTAAACCCCAAAAAAATAAACTTACATTGCGTGGGCAACCAAGATGGTCAACAGGACCTCAAAAAAATATATGTTATGATATTATACAAATGAAAACTTGTGTTTCAAAACGACCTGACTTTTTTCATCAAAATTCCCGTAAAAGGGACTTCAATATATTAAACCACAAACAACCTTTGAAAATGGAATTGCTATTCCTACAATATAAAGACAAGAAGTCAGTCGTCCATGAGAGCTGAAACGGGCGTTGTTTGACTGTAAAAAAGGAAAAATAAATAAATGATAGGTTTGGCTGTGAAAATAAATAAAAGGTTTAATGTTAACTACTTATGACCTATTTTCTAGACATGTGCATGGCGAAAAAATTTGGTTCGGATCGATTCGAATCGATTCGGATTTCGGTTCGGAGCGATTTGAATTCGGAAAAATTTGAATCGATTCGGTTCGGATTTGTTTCGGATTCATTCGGATTCGAATAAATTCGGTTCGGATTTGTTTCGGATTCATTCAGATTCGAATAAATTCGGCTGGATTCGGTTCGATTCGGTTCGGTTCGGAAATTCGGATTTTCGGTAAGTGTTAGGTGGGATTAGACTAGTATTATGTACTGTATATTAGGTGTAACCCATAGCAGAGTGATATAACCTAATATACTGTACAATACTAGTGTAATCCATGGCCATCCGAATCTACCGAATAAATCTGAATAAATCCGAATAAATCCGAAGTAATTCGGATTTATTCGGTAGATTCGGCACTATTTTAATTCGGAAATTCGGTTCGATACGAATATCCGAATTATTAGACCTCTAAAAGTTTGTACTAGTGGACCAATATTTCTGTATATAAATATTACAAAGTATACTGTGAATCAATATCAGTGACAGTTTATTTGAACTGGGTATTGTGTAAACAAATGATAAAAAAAGCAACAAACATTATTACCATATACAGCCAAGCACATTATTTGCTTTACAGTTAGTTATAATTGTTTAGACTAACTTTTCGGGCTTTTTTGTCTGCAAATTCCTTTAAAAGTGGTTCAAAGATTAGGCTCCTTGATTCATCAACTTAAACTGACAGTACTACTAAATGATTTAGCCTGTTTTGCCCCATATTGGACCTCAAATCATTTTTCATTAACTTTAATTTTGAAAAACTTCTTTCTCCTGATGCGACTGTTACAGGGATTGTTAACAATATTCTTAGAGCAATAAATACATTTGGGCAGCAGGAGGCTATGTCATTATTTGAAATTAAATGTAATATTTTTAAAGGCTGACCCATGAAATCTGATGGAATCATAGGCCTCATAGCCTCTATCTCTTCAACAAGCCTAAGACCATCTATATCTGGGATTTTAGATGTTCCCACTGAGGCATTAGCAGGGTTTTTTTTGGTAAGTAAATACAAGAAGCTCAAAATGTTTTTTAATTTGAGCAAAATGTGGCTGCAAAGATTGAATTGCCTTATCGCATATTTGATTAAAATATTGAGCTCTAAACTCTTCCTTAGCATCAACAAATGGCTCATCTGAAGACTCATAACTGAAATGGCATTTTCTTTAATCTTTTTGTTGTAAATTGTTTATCTATCTCTAGAGCATCAGCAAGATCATTTGCATCTATCTCTAGAGCATCAGCAAGCTCATTAGCATCTATCTCTAGAGCATCAGCAAGCTCATTAGCATCTATCTCTAGAGCATCAGCAAGATCATTTGCATCTATGAGTGTCTGGTCAAATCCCTTTTCTCTATATTCTTTTAACCAACTGAAGAGTTTTTAAAATGTTGACAGGCCAGTAGAGATATCTATTGTTTCCCTTTGTAGTCCCTTACTTATAAGGTTTACTTTGTACAGCAGAATATACCAAATAAACAAAAAATTTGTAATCTTTAAGGTGATTAGCCAATGACTCACATACAGAATCAACAAGAGCATCATATATTTCCGCAGCTTGATATTGTATAGCTTTAACGCTATCAATGCGACACCTCCACCTTGTTTCACTAAGGGGTTTGACAGTAAGGGGCTTATCTATCAAGCTGTCAACCTCAAATACGCCGGAATTTTGCAGCGTAATTGTTGCGAGCTTGATCCGACCTAGTTATCAAAGTCTACCGACCGGCAAATGTTGAAATTTGTGACATAACATACGATCCGCCTGTCTCAATCCGACGCAGATCGATGCTTATGTCATTACAGATTTTCCGAATACACATTTGGCTCTATTTGACACTTTTTCCCATTTATCAAATAGTTAATAGGTTAGCTCGCGGTTATTCTGACCCAGCGCACCTGGTTTTCAATCCGCCACCCGGGAGGTCGTGGATGCCATAGAAATAAATGGGAGTCTGAAAGCAGCAAAAGCTTATGTTCGATGCTGCAAGACAATGAAATATACCCCATTGTTTTCTATGGTAGAAAACAAGTTCCGTTTACACCGAACACCCTAACATAAACCCCGAGTCTAAACACCTCTAATCTGCCGCCCCCAACATCGCCGCAACCTAAATTAAATGTATTAACCCCTATTCCGCCGCTCCCCAATACCACTAAAACTTATTAACCCCTAAACCCCTGGCCTCCCACATCACTATCACTAACTAAACCTATTAACCCCTAAACAGTCAGACCCCCACATCGCCATAAACTAAATTAAGCTATTAACCCCTAAACCTAACAACCCGCTAACTTTAAATTAAAATTACAACATCCTTATCTTCAAATACATTTAAACTTACCTGTAGAGTTAAAATTAACAATTTTAAACTATTAATTAACCTACCCTAACTATTATACTACAAATAAATTAAACTACCAATTAAATTAACTAAATTACATATTAAAAAACCCTAACCCTGTATTGCAAGAGATCTCCACACTTCTAAAATCTTGGACTTTCAAGGAAGTCTCATGGCTGGGAAGCATTTCGTCTCTTAAAATGACTATCCTTCCCAAGATAATTTATTACTTTAGAGGCTTGTCCCTAAACGTCCCTAAGATACTGATCTGTAGACTCCAATCTCTCTGTCTAGGATATGTATGGGGACCGTCTAGACCCCGTATAGCTTCAAAAATACTACAAAAACAAGGTGGTGTTGCCATGCCCAGTATACTATGAGGCTGCCAGATTAACACACATATCCACTTGGGCGGACAGAGGTGAACCACAGTGGTGGAGAGATGCAGAATCCTCGGAACTGCCCTCCGGAGTGGGACTAGAGGATCTCCTCTGGATCCCAACCTATAGCTTAGACGATTTGGGGATCGATAATCCCATCATAAGGGATAACCTAAAAGTGTGGCATACTATTAGACACCTTTCCGAAATTGCACCGCATCCATCTCCGATACATTCTATCCCTAGCTTACTAGCAGTGCTTCCAGACATGCATTCTTCACAATGGAAAATATGGAACATTCAGCATGTCACCCAGCTTTACTCCTCAGAAAAACTTACCCCACCACAGAGAATAGGCTCCCTAATACAGGATCCTCCTCCTTGGGCCCTGTTTGAATATACCATATTACACAACTTCTTAATATCATGGGGCTTCCCTAAAGCTGACAACAGACCCTTGACTACATGGTAAAAATTATGGAAATTAAAAACAAGGACCCCCAAAACCCTATCAAAACATTACAATTTGATTCAGAAATCTACCAATTCTGACAGAATCTGGCAACTTAAACCCTTGGAATACCTATCTAGGACCATTACTGATAATGACTTACACCGAGCTATAACTGACTAAGAAAACTTTACACTGTGCAAACACCATTGAATCACATATGAAAATCCTTCTCAGGTTGTAGTATACACCTGCCAGACTCTCACAGATGTTCCCACTATCTTCCCCTCTATGCTGGCATAATTGTGGTGAAAGAGGAACTGACCTACATATTTGGTGGAGTTGCCCAGCCCTGAGATCATGCTGGAATAAAGTATTTCATTTATGTGAAGAAATGGGACTGTCAATACCATCCGGACCGGAGACAGCTCTCTTTCATATCTTCCCAATCACCATACCCACCTCGCGATCTAAACTGGTCATCTTTCTTTTTGCTGCTATGAAACTCACCATAGCAAGAGCCTGGAAACAAACATTACCCCCAGATATCTCTGATGTAGTTACTACTATTAAATATTTTGCCGAAATGAAAAGAAGTTTCTATTTGAGACTGGACAAAGAGGACCTGTATTGGACTATATGGGAACCATGGTTCCATTACCAAGAAAGCCCTAAGTAAACAAGCTTTATCTTCTTCTCTACCTCCCACAGGCCTGTTGTCTGTCAGCTTTCTCCTGACTCCACAAGAGCGTTCAGCTTTTGCTGTTTTTACTTGTTTTGCTCTAATAAAATTTGTATTTTTATTATACACTACCCCCTGGAGTGCCTGCCCGGTTCTTTTCTGTTCTCTGACATTTATATTATACAACTGTTCATCCTGACACACCAAAATGATCTGTAAGTTACCTTTATTGTACCTTTGAGATATGTTTGATCTTTGGTTAATACCCGAAACTGATTTTTGTTGTTGTAATGTTATCAACTTGATTTGTTATATTTTCAATAAAAATTTATTTGGGGGAAAAAAAAACCCCCTATCCCTAATCAATTTTTTTAAATATACTAGGTTAGCTTTTTTAAGGTTTTTTTGGGTGGGTTTTATTTTTAGATTAGGGTCTGGGAATGTAAAAGAGCTAAATGCCCTTTTAAGGGAAATGCCCATACAAATGCCCTTTTCAGGGCAATGGGGAGCTTAGGTAATTTTAGATTTTTTTACAGGTAAAAGAGCTGATATTTTTGGGGCAATGTCCCACAAAAGGCCCTTTTAAGGGCCATTGGTAGTTTATTGTAGGCTAGGGTTTTTTTATTGTGGGGGGGCTTTTTTTATTTTGATAGGGCTATTAGATTAGGTGTAATTCTTTTTTATTTTTGATAATGTGGTTTTTTATTTTTTGTAATTTAGTCTTTCTGTTTTTTTTGTAACTTAGTTTTTTTGTGTGGGTAATGTAGTACTTTTAATAATGTTTAATGGTATATTTAAATAATTTAAATAGGGTTAGGGTTTTTTAATATGTAATTTAGTTAATTTAATTGGTAGTTTAATTTAATTGTAGGATAATAGTTAGGGTAGGTTAATAGTTTAAAATAGTTTATTTTAATTCTACAGGTAAGTTTAAATTTATTTGAAGATAGGGATGTTGTAATTTTAATTTAAAGTTAGCGGGTTGTTAGGTTTAGGGGTTAATAGCTAAATTTAGTTTTTTTGCAATGTGGGGGGCTGACGGTTTAGGGGTTAATAGGTTTAGTTAGTGGTGGTGATGTGGAAGGCCAGAGGTTTAGGGGTTAATACGTTTATTTAGTGGTGGCGGTGTCGGGGAGTGGCAGAATAGGGGTTAATAACTTTATTTATGTTGTGGCGGGTCAGGGAGCGGCGGTATAGGGGTTAATAACTTTATTTATGTTACGACGGGGTTGGGGAGTAGCGGGATAGGGGTTAAACATTTTAGTATAGTGGCAGCATTTAGTGACAGGGTATAAATAAAGTTGGGAAGAAGCCAAATAGACGCAAGATCGATGACTGCTAGTTAACAACAGTCTGATGCTCATCGCCCCGTACTTGGTGCGTGCCTTTTTGCCGGCTTTTTTCATAAATAAGGAGAGCATATTGAGATACGTGGCCGCGATGTTAGGCGAGCGTATTGATGCCGGCGAATGCAACACAGTTGACGGCTTGATAGATATCCCCCTAAGCCTAGATACACATTTCTGTAAAACTGCCCATCTTTTAGTTTATGCTGAAAACAAATTAAATATCCTTTGAAGTATGCCAAAAAGGTCACTGCCTCAGAACATGTTTTAGCCATGTCACACAACACTAAATTATAATTATGACAGGCACAAGGTGTGAGAAAGGTCTGGGGATTTTCTTGTAGCAAACGAGCTTGAAGACCTTGTTCTTTTCCCTTCATATTTGAGCCATTGTTGTTGCCTTGACCCCTGATCTTTTGAATGCTAAGACTTAAATTTGCAAGTTCCTTTTTGACTGTATTAAAGAGATATTCACCAGTACTGGATTCAACTGTTAGAAATTTTATAAAATGCTCATAAACACCAGCTGATACATTGTCTATCAGATACATATCTAATTATTAGGGACATTTGCTGTTGATGACTTTGATCTGGTGTGCAGTCTAAAATTATTGCATAATAATTTGCATCTTTGACACGGTTTATTATGTTTCTTCTAACTGCATTTCCCATAACCCCAAGCAACTCTTTTTGAATAGTTTTACCTAGATAGTGGTCATGAATTTTGTCATTTGTGACCTTTCTAATGTGTTCTTGTATCACAAGATCAAATTTACCAATTAGTTCTACTAAACCCAGAAAATTTCCATTGTGTAGACTACCAAATTGGTCAACAGAACCTCTGAAAGCTAAATTTTGTTCTGATAAATGTTTTACAGTTGAAAACAATCGGTCAAATACTTGATGCCATCATTGTTTTTCCTTATTAATAATCTGAACATGCTGTTTATCTATTGTTTCCTCTGCTAGGAGCCTTTTTTCAAGTATAGAACAACTAAGAATTGTATTTAAAGGGACACTAAACCCACATTTTTTCTTTCATGATTCAGATAGAGCATGCAATTTTAAGCAACTTTCTAAGTTACTCCTATTATCAATTTTCTTCGATCTCTTGCTATCTTTATTTAAAAAGCAGGAATGTGATGCATAGGAGCCGGCCCATTTTTAGTTGAGAACCTGAGTTAAAAATGAACTGATCCTGAATCCAACATTTCCACCCGGGGCTAGTGTAGATAGTGAATGTGAAGGTGCCCAGCCTGATGAAGTGGAAAGTCTGGCAATAGAAAACAATATTGAACCAAGACAATCTGTAAGAGAGAGAAAGCCAAAGCAAATGTTTAAATATGAAACACTGGGTCAGCCATCACTACAACCACAGACCATGCTCCACAGTGTAGCAGCTTATACCTTTCCTCACTTACCTGTATGGGCTACACAATATTATATGCCACCACTCTCATATCATACACCTCACAACCCATACAATGTGGCACCATACATTCCAACAGTGACAGTATATTAAGTTAAGAAAGTTGTGTTTCAGGGTAATAAAACTGTGACTGAGTGTATATATGTTTTAGTAGCTGGAGCCATTTTATTTAGTCAGGGAGAATGTGACACATAAAATATATGTGCACAATTGTATATTGTTTTATGCAATTTCCATGTTTCATATTGAAAGATGTTTGTTTAATTGTATTTGTTTTATATGGTGCTTGTAATAATTTTCTATGAAAATGCAACTCTCTGTTGTGAGAGCATAGGACTCCTATTTTGTAATAATTTACTATGAGAATGCAACTCTCTGTTGTGAGAGCATAGGACTCTTATTTTGTAATAATTTACTATGAGAATGCAACTCTCTGTTGTGAGAGCATAGGACTCTTATTTTGTAATAATTTACTATGAGAATGCAACTCTCTGTTGTGAGAGCATAGGACTCTTATTTTGTAATAATTTACTATGAGAATGCAACTCTCTGTTGTGAGAGCATAGGACTCCTATTTTGTAATAATTTACTATGAGAATGCAACTCTCTGTTGTGAGAGCATAGGACTCTTATTTTGATATGGCCTTATGATCCTGAAGGATTGTGGGAGATCATGGGTGGAGCAATGAGTTTTTGTTTTACCTCATAACCATTGAGGATTCTGTGAAGTGCACACCCATTCTCCTTATTTCCTGTTTTATGCCTAAAGAAATACCACACAAAACACTTCAGGTGTAAAAGAGATATTTTATGTACAGCTTTATTACATGTGCACACTGTCAGATGGGAAACAATAACGGCTAGATTTAGAGTTCTGCGGCCAAAGGGGTGCATTAGCTACGCGTGCTTTTTTCCCCCCGCACCTTTTAAACAACGCTAGTATTTAGAGTTGTCTGAAGGGCTGCGTTAGGCTCCAAAAAGGGAGCGTAGAGTATAATTTACCGCCACTGCAACTCTAAATACCAGCAGTGCTTACGGACGCGGCCAGCTTCAAAAACGTGCTCGTGCACGATTCCCCCATAGGAAACAATGGGGCAGTTTGAGCTGAAAAAAACCTAACACCTGCAAAAAAGCAGCGTTCAGCTCCTAACGCAGCCCAATTGTTTCCTATGGGGAAACACTTTCTAAGTCTGCACCGAACACCCTAACATGAACCCCGAGTCTAAACACCCCTAACCTTACACTTATTAACCCCTAATCTGCCGCCCCCACTATCGCTGACCCCTGCATATTATTTTTAACCCATAATCTGCCGCTCCGTACACCGCCGCAACCTACGTTATCCCTATGTACCCCTAATCTGCTGCCCCTAACACCGCCGACCCCTATATTATATTTATTAACCCCTAATCTGCCGCCCCCAACGTTGCCACCACCTACCTACAATTATTAACCCCTAATCTGCCGACCGGACCTCACCGCTACTCTAATAAATGTATTAACCCCTAAAGCTAAGTCTAACCCTAACACTAACACCCCCCTAAGTTAAATATAATTTTATTCTAACGAAATAAAATAATTCTTATTAAATAAATTATTCCTATTTAAAGCTAAATACTTACCTGTAAAATAAACCCTAATATAGCTACTATATAAATAATAATTATATTGTAGCTATTTTAGGATTTATATTTATTTTACAGGCAACTTTGTATTTATTTTAACCAGGTACAATAGCTATTAAATAGTTAATAACTATTTAATAGTTACCTAGTTAAAATAATTACAGAATTACCTGTAAAATAAATCCTAACCTAAGTTACAATTAAACATAACACTACACTATCAATAAATTAATTAAATAAACTATCTACAATTATCTACAATTAAATCAACTAAACTAAATTACAAAAAAACCCACTAAATTACAAAAAATAAAAAAAGATTACAAGAATTTTAAACTAATTACACCTACTCTAAGCCCCCTAAAAAAATAACAAAGCCCCCCAAAATAAAAAAAATGCCCTACCCTATTCTAAAATAAAAATTGTAAAGCTCTTTTACCTTACCAGCCCTTTAAAGGGCCTTTTGCGGGGCATGGCCCAAAGAAAACAGCTCTTTTACATTTAAATAAACATACAATACCCCCCCAACATTACAACCCACCAACCACATACCCCTAATCTAATCCAAACACCCCTTAAAAAACCTAACACTAAGCCCCTGAAGATCTTCCTACCTTGTCTTCACCACGCCGGGTATCACCGATCCGTCCAGAAGAGGCTCCGAAGTCTTCCTCCTATCCGGCAAGAAGAGGTCCAGAAGAGGGTCCAAAGTCTTCCTCCTATCTGGTCTGATCGGAACAGCCAATAGAATGCAAGCTCAATCTGATTGGCTGATTGGATCAGCCAATCCGATTGAACTTGAATCTGATTGGCTGATTCCATCAGCCAATCAGATTTTTCCTACCTTAATTCCGATTGGCTGATAGAATCCTATCAGCCAATCGGAATTCGAGGGACCCCATCTTGGATGACGTCATTTAAAGGAACTTTCATTCGGACTTAGAACGTGGTTAGAAGAGGATGGATCCGCATCGGCTGCTTCAAGATGGTCCCGCTCCGTGCCGGATGGAAGAAGATAGAAGAT
This sequence comes from Bombina bombina, assembly GCF_027579735.1. Classification (NCBI taxonomy): domain Eukaryota; kingdom Metazoa; phylum Chordata; class Amphibia; order Anura; family Bombinatoridae; genus Bombina; species Bombina bombina. Next base: position 621,933,737 of record NC_069505.1, read on the forward strand.
GCCGCTTGGATGAAGATGTTTGCCGGTCCGGATGTCCTCTTCTTGCCAGATAGGAGGAAAACTTTGGGACCTCTTCTGGACGTCTTCTTGCCGGATAGGAGGAAGACTTCGGAGCCTCTTCTGGACGGATCGGTGATACCCGGCGTGGTGAAGACAAGGTAGGAAGATCTTCAGGGGCTTAGTGTTAGGTTTTTTAAGGGGTGTTTGGGTTAGATTAGGGGTATGTGGGTGGTGGGTTGTAATGTTGCGTGGGTATTGTATGTTTATTTAAATGCAAAAGAGCTGTTTTCTTTGGGCCCTTTTAAGGGCTGGTAAGGTAAAAGAGCTTTACAATTTTTATTTTAGAATAGGTTAGGGCATTTTTTTATTTTGGGGGGCTTTGTTATTTTTTTAGGGGGCTTAGAGTAGGTGTAATTAGTTTAAAATTCTTGTAATCTTTTTTTATTTTTTGTAATTTAGTGTTTTTTATTTTTTGTAATTTAGTTTAGTTGATTTAATTGTAGATAATTGTAGATAGTTTATTTAATTAATTTATTGATAGTGTAGTGTTAGGTTTAATTGTAACTTAGGTTAGGATTTATTTCACAGGTAATTCTGTAATTATTTTAACTAGGTAACTATTAAATAGTTATTAACTATTTAATAGCTATTGTACCTGGTTAAAATAAATACAAAGTTGCCTGTAAAATAAATATAAATCCTAAAATAGCTACAATATAATAATTATTTATATAGTAGCTATATTAGGGTTTATTTTACAGGTAAGTATTTAGCTTTAAATAGGAATAATTTATTCAATAAGAATTATTTTATTTCGTTAGAATAAAATTATATTTAACTTAGGTGGGTGTTAGGGTTAGACTTAGCTTTAGGGGTTAATAAATTTATTAGAGTAGCGGTGAGGTCCGGTCGGCAGATTAGGGGCTAATAATTGTAGGTAGGTAGCGGCAACGTTGGGGGGGGCAGATTAGGGGTTAATAAATATTATGTAGGGGTCGGCGATGTTAGGGGCAGCAGATTAGGGGTACATAAGGATAATGTAGGTTGTGGCGGTGTGCGGTCGGCAGATTAGGGGTTAAAAATTTTTAATAGAGTGGCGGCGATGTGGGGGGGCCTCGGTTTAGGGGTACATAGGTAGTTTATGGGTGTTAGTGTACTTTAGAGCACAGTAGTTAAGAGCTTTATGAACCGGCGTTAGCCCAGAAATCTCTTAACTCCTGACTTTTTCCTGCGGCTGGAGTCTTGTCGTTAGATTTCTAATGCTCACTTCAGCCAAGACTCTAAATACCAGCGTTAGAAAGATCCCATTGAAAAGATAGGATACGCAATTGGCGTAGGGGGATCTGCGGTATGGAAAAGTTGCGGCTGGAAAGTGAGCATTAGACCCTTTCCTGACTGACTCTAAATACCAGCGGGCGGCCAAAACCAGCGTTAGGACCCCCTAACGCTGGTTTTGATGGCTAATGCAGAACTCTAAATCTAGGCGTAAGAGAGATATGTTAACATTTCTGTATTTAATGAATCAGTTGATCTGTAAATATGTCTGAGGTAATCAAAATAAGATTGTAAGGCTCCAGTTACTTCTAAATTATGTTATTAATGTATTATTCATTCCAGTTACTTCTAAATTATTTTATTAATGCAGTATTCATTCCAGTTACTTCTAAATTATTGTATTATTGTATTATTCATTCCAGTTACTTCTAAATTATTTTATTAATGTATTATTCATTCCAGGTACTTCAAAATTATTGTATTAATGTATTATTCATTCCAGTTACTTCTAAATTATTTTATTAATGAATTATTCATTCCAGTTACTTCTAAATTATTTTATTAATGTATTATTCATTCCAGGTACTTCTAAATTATTTTATTAATGTATTATTCATTCCAGGTACTTCTAAATTATTTTATTAATGTATTATTCATTCCAGTTACTTCTAAATTATTTAATTCATGTATTATTCATTCCAGTTACTTCTAAATTATTTTATTAATGTATTATTCATTCCAGTTACTTCTAAATTATTTTATTAATGTATTATTCATTCCAGTTACTTCTAAATTATTGTATTAATGTATTATTCATTCCAGTTACTTCTAAATTATTGTATTAATGTATTATTCATTCCAGTTACTTCTAAATTATTGTATTAATGTATTATTCATTCCAGTTACTTCTAAATTATTTTATTAATTAATTATTCATTCCAGTTACTTCTAAATTATTTTATTAATTAATTATTCATTCCAGTTACTTCTAAATTATTTTATTAATGTATTATTCATTCCAGTTACTTCTAAATTATTTTATTAATGTATTATTCATTCCAGGTACTTCTAAATTATTTTATTAATGTATTATTCATTCCAGGTACTTCTAAATTATTTTATTAATGTATTATTCATTCCAGTTACTTCTAAATTATTTAATTAATGTATTATTCATTCCAGTTACTTCTAAATTATTTTATTAATGTATTATTCATTCCAGTTACTTCTAAATTATTTTATTAATGTATTATTCATTCCAGTTACTTCTAAATTATTTTATTAATGTATTATTCATTCCAGTTACTTCTATATTATTTTATTAATGTATTATTCATTCCAGTTAATTCTAAATTATTTTATTAATTAAATATTCATTCCAGTTGCTTCTAAATTATTTTATTAATGCAGTATTCATTTGTGTTAAATGCTATATTAATGTTAATGTTAATAATAAATGTGTATTGGTAACAGCACTGTCTGACACAGAGACAGTTATTTACAGTTAAATGTACTTTATATGCAGATAATTTCAGATACATTATTGTCTTCTATTAGAAAATATTTATTACATGTCTTGTTATGTATGACATTCCCTTGTATAGATAAGAATGTAAAGTTGTGAGATTGATTTACATGAAAAGTGATAGAGGAATACTGTAGGGAAAAATTAATATGTGCATGTTTAATATTTATGATAAATAAGCACAAATTACATGTTACTTGGTTATTAAGATTGCAAAACTTTATTGTTTGAATGTAATTACAGAACCTTATTGTTTGAATACAATTGCAAAACTTTTATTGTTTGAATACAACTGCAAAACTTTATTGTTTGAATACAATTGCAAACAAATATATGTTTAATAAATATAACCATTGAGGATTCTGTGAAGTACACACCCATTCTCCTTATTTCCTGTTTTAACAGGTAACATTTAATCTACTTACTGGCCTCCTGAATGGGGTCTGTAACACTTGCTTATTGGTGGGTAAAAAGCCTCCAATAAGCAAGCGCTATCCATGGTGATGAAACTAAAATAGGCAGGCTGCTAAGATTTACATTCCTGCTTTGTTAAAATACTTGTTCAGTGAGCCCACCAAATTTTTATCATAATTTTTTGGGGCTTTGATGATTTTTCGCTTTTTACTTCTGACTCCATTAATAAACTCAAGTTTATTTACAAAAAATATATAAAAAATAATATATATATATATATATATACACATACAAAAAATGATATAGTTTATGTAGATATATATGTGTATGCGCACACATTATATGAGAAAGTGTGAGATAGTATGCAGACATCCCAACTCTCCCTGAAGTTCAGGGAATCTCCCTGATTGTAATAGCGGCTCCCTGATGCCAGCAAATGGAGTGCAATCTCCCTGAAACTCCAAGTACCATGATCCAATGTGGCCGAAATCCGGAAAAGTGTTTCTTTAAGTAATGCCTTTAGTTGCTGGGACGTTATAGAACCCTCAAAGCATCAGTAACCAAAAAGCCCCCACTTATTCTAATAAAATAAAACACAAATACTACCTTATTTACTGCACGTAATTAAACTTTGTATTCTAAAATATTTAAGCATTCAACAAGCATACGATCACTGGAAAATAGGTTTATTGTATGTGGTTGTGCAATGAAGCTACTTTTTTAAAAATGTGACTTTAGTGGGAAGCTACTTTAATGATACGTCTCTATCTTATTTAGGGTTTCAAGGTGTCCAATATATAAATGGGAGGGGGGGCGGGTGTTGGCGCAGTAGCGGGTGAAGCCACCTCCCTAAAATTAGTTTTTGCAGGTTGGTATATCTGAGTATGTATAAACCGTGTCTGTCCGAATATGAGAGAGAATGTGTATGGCTGCACTGAACCAAATCCTATTCCTAATACAAGATACAAACAGTAAATTGCTAGCATTTAAAGGGAAGCAGAACAACTTGTTACTACAAGGCATTTTTTTGTGTTTCATTGCTTTCAAACATATCGGTAAAAAAAGTCTGAACATTTTGAAAAAATAATTACCATCCTTTTTATTACAATAACTTATTGCTCAAACTACAAAATGTACATAATTGCATGTTTGTGGTGTTCTGAAAAAGCTGTTTTTAGACTCAGACATGAAGGAGATTTTGTCTTTAGCACTGTGTCAGAAGGGTGTATTTATGAATAAGACACACACACATATATATATATGTTACAGTTAAAGTGCACATTACCTAACTAATCTGCAGATTAACTAGGGTGATCAGTTAAAGTGCAGAAAAATTGTTTCATTTCTCACATTACCTAGGTAATCTACAGATTGCCTAGGTAATCTGCACATTACCTACTAGGCACTAGCTAAAGTGCAAAAAAAAAAGCAATTTAGCTTTTTAAAAAAGTTTGTTTCTCTCACGTAAACTGTTTATTGAAAAAGAAGCCGTAGAATGTAATAAATAAAGAACAGAATGTTCCGATTTCGGCCGAGGGCAGATACGCTCCAGAGTGCTCTGCTCTAATCAGAGCCTCGGGCACTGCAACTGCCTCTGGGAACCTTACCATGGGTCACAGCCCGCACGTCTTGAAATTCTCTATAGATAGATAGATAATTTCCCAGACAGAGAATTTCAAGACGTGCGGGCTGTGACCCATGGTAAGGTTCTCAGAGGCAGTTGCGGCGCCCAAGGCTCTGATTAGAACAGAGCATTCTGGAGAGTATCTGCCCTCGGCCGAAATCGGAACATTCTGTTCTTTATTTATTTTGTTAAACTCAACTATAACAATTAATTAAATTAACAGAATGTTATTTATTTATTTCGTTCAAGTGAACTATAACAAATCACTCGTTAAAGTGAAAATAAGATATTTTCTGGAACAACAGCAACATCAATATCTAAGAATTAATCATCAATCAATTAATCAATTTGCAAAACATATGATAAAATTATGCCTACTTATTTGTGCAATCTAAAAATTGGTGACACATTGAATTACAAAGCATTAGTTTTTTGCAACAAGCACACCTATTTGTGGTACATTTAGATTTGCAGTCACATTTTGTGAAACCCTGACCAGTACCAAGGGATTGTTTTATTGCTGTTTGACGTAAAGATATTTCTACAGCAGGGACATCTTCTTTCGTTAAAAAATCTCTCTTTGCAAACACTGAATTCAAATTTTGCATACAATTGATTTAAAATACCTGTTTTAGTACCAAGTTTATAAAAGCCATCCTCTGTTTTACTAAGAACCACAGCTAAAATCGACCGGACATCAGTTTTTTCTCTGTCTACTTCGGGTACTTTAATTCTCACAGTGATACCTTCATCGACATTTGTGTGCTTTGCATTAGAAACTGCTAACATTTTCTTTGCTTGCTTTTCTAAACCTTTCTTGGATTCATCACGCTGTATTTTCTGATCCATATTCTTTTCACAGATGTTGCACAATACATTCTTACCATACCCTTCCTCTTTAGGATCTATTTCACCACAAATTACGTGAACAAACATATCACACAACTTACACTTTAGAGCACCTGATGCTGCTTTTGAGCAAACAATACAGACCATGGCCCCTAGTTATCAAGCCGTCAACTTCAAATACGCTGGAATTCTGCAGCGTATTTGTGGCAAGGCTGATTCGCCTTAGTTATCAAGACCTTTACACCGGCAAAAGTAGAATTTTTGACGTAAGCTTCGATCCGTCTGACTCAGTCCGACACAGATCGATTCTTACGTCACTCCAGATGTTCCGCACACAAGTTCGGCACAATCTGACTACTTTTGCTAGTTATCAAAAAACTAGCAGGTACGCTTGGCACTTTTCCGGCCCAGTGTACCTGGTTTTCAAACCGCCGCCCTGGAGGCGGCGGATCCCATAGGAATCAATGGGAGTCTGACCATAGCGAAAGTTCATGTTCGCTGCTGCCTGACATCCCATTGATTCCTATGGGAGCTGTCTACACCTAACACCCTAACATGTATCCTGAGTCTAAACACCCCTAATCTGTCCCCCCTACACCGCCGCAACTAAATAAATGTATTACCCCCTAAACCGCCGCTCCCGGAGCCCACCGCAAGCTACATTATAATTATTAACCCCTAATCTGTCCCCCCCTACACCGCCGCAACTAAATAAAGTTATTAACCCCTATACGACGAATGACGGTTCCTTTAAGTGACGTCATCCAAGATGGCGTTCCTCGAATTCCGATTGGCTGATAGGATTCTATCAGCCAATCGTAATTAAGGTAGGAAAAATCTGATTGGCTGATCCAATGAGCCAATCAGATTGAGCTCGCATTCTATTGGCTGATCGGGAAAGCCAATAGAATGCGAGCTCAATCTGATTGGCTGATTAGATCAGCCAATCAGATTTTTCCTACCTTAATTCCGATTGGCTGATAGAATCCTATCAGCCAATCGGAATTCGAGGGACGCCATCTTGGATGACGTGACTTAAAGGAACCATCATTCTTCGTTCAGTCGTCGGTGGAAGACGATGGCTCCATGTAGGCTCTTCTGAAGATGGCTCCACTCTGCTCCGGATGGATGAAGATTGAAGACGCCGCCTGGATGATGACTTCAATCGGATGGAAGACTTCTTCAGCGCCCCTTGGATGATGACTTCTGCCGCTCCGGATCTCCTCTTCGGTTCCATCGGTGGTCGGCTGGCTGAAGACGGCTAAAGGTAGGATGATCTTCAGGGGGGTAGTCTTAGGTTTATTTAAGGGGGGTTTGGGTTAGAGTAGGGGTATGTGGGTGGTGGGTTTTAATGTTGGCGGGGTTGTATTTTTATTTTACAGGCAAAAGAGCTGTTTTCTTTGGGGCATGCCCCGCAAAAGGCCCTTTTAAGGGCTGGTAAGGTAATAGAGCTGGTAACTTTTTAATGTAGAATAGGGTAGGGCATTTTTTTATTTTGGGGGGCTTTGTTATTTTATTAGGGGGCTTAGATTAGGTGTAAGTAGCTTAAAATTGTTGTAATATTTTTGAAATGTTTGTAACTTATTTTTTTTATTTTTTGTAACTTAGTTTTTTTTATTTTTTGTACTTTAGTTAGTTTATTTAATTGTAGTTATTTGTAGGTAATTTATTTAATTAATTTAATGATAGTGTAGTGTTAGGTTTAATTGTAACTTAGGTTAGGATTTATTTTACAGGTAATTTTGTATTTCTTTTAGCTAGGTAGCTATGAAATAGTTAATAACTATTTAATAACTATTCTAACTATCTAAAATAATTACAAAGTTACCTGTAAAATAACTATAAATCCTAAAATAGCTACAATGTAATTATTAATTACATTGTAGCTATCTTAGGGTTTATTTTACAGGTAAGTATTTAGTTTTAAATAGGAATAATTTATTTAAGTATAGTGTAGTGTTAGGTGTAATTGTAACTTAGGTTGGTTTTTATTTTACAGGTTAATTTCTCTTTATTTTAACTAGGTAGCTATTAAATAGTTAATAACTATTTAATAGCTATTGTACCTAGTTAAAATAAATTGAAATTTGCCTGTAAAATAAAAATAAATCCTAAGATAGCTACAATAAAATTATTATTTATATTGTAGCTATATTAGGGTTTATTTTAAAGGTAAGTATTTAGTTTTAAATAGGAATAATTAATTTAATAAGAGTTAAATTTATTTAGATGTATTTTATTCATATTTAAGTTAGGGGGGTGTTAGGGTTAGGGTTAGACTTAGGTTTAGGGGTTAATAATTTTATTATAGTTGCGGCGGTGTAGGGGTGGCAGGATAGGGGTTAATGTATTATAGGTGGCGACAGTGTAGGGGGGGCAGATTAGGGGTTAATACATTTAATATAGGTGGCGGCGGGGTCCGGGAGTGGCGGTTTAGGGGTTAAACAATTTATTTAGTTGCGGTGGGGTCCGGGATCGGCAGGATAGGGGTTAATACATTTATTATAGGTGGCGGCGGTATAGGGGGGGCAGGATAGGGGTTACTAGGTATAATGTAGGTGGTGGTGGGCTCCGGGAGCAGTGGTTTAGGGGTTAATACATTTATTATAGTTGCAGTGGTGTCCGGGAGTGGCGGTTTAGGGGTTACTAACTTTATTTAGTTGCGGGGGGCTCCGGGGGCGCCGGTATAGGGGGTAGAACAGTGTAGTTAGTGTGGGTGCTTAGTGACAGCTTGTCAATAAAGCTGTCAAAAAGCCAAAGAGCAGCGAGATCGGATGAGTGATAACTATCACAGTCCGCTGCTCATCGCCCCGTACTTGGTGCGTGGCTTTTTGACAGATTTATTGATAACTTTGGCGAGATTTTTCAGGTCCACGGTGGCGATGTTAGGCGAGCTTAGGCGGGCGTATTGGGCCGGCGAAGGCAGGTAAGTAGACACGTTGATAACTAGAGGCCCATGTCTTCTATAGTCCTCTTTACAGGCTCTGTACGAAACTGTGATGGGGATTCTGCAGAAGAGGGTAACGGAATGTCCTCTTGAGTAAGATTTAACTGTGATCCCATAATCACAGTCTCTTGTGAATCTTCTAATTTTTCAAGGTCTTCTTCAGTATTTATCGAATGTAATACACTTTGTGGTATAATAGAATAAGACAATCCCACTTTTGCGGGACAACCGAACATGGCTTCGTATGGACTTCTTTTAATTGCAGAATGATAGGCATGATTCTTCATGAATTGTACAAATTGTACGCCCTCACTCCATTTGTTAGTTTGGTTATCAGCCATCCAAGTAGTGAGCATGTTTTCAATGTCTTGATTTGCTCGTTCTACACTTCCTTGACTTTGGCTGTGTCTAGGTTTGCCATTAACCATTTTGATTTCTGGCCACAACTGTGTTACACTGTCTAAGATTTTATTACAAAATTTGCGTCCATTATCAGAATGCAGAATACTTGGAGTGTCAAAAAGGAGAAAAATATCAAGCAAGTTATAGGCTACTTCATCTGCCCGTTTTGATGTGAGCGGCTTCAATACAACAAATTTTGTTAAGTGGTCTTGGTATACGAGAAGAAACTTAAACTTTCCATCTGGTTGAGATTGGTAAGCGATGAGATCCACCTGGCATCTGCTATTGAAATGCGATGAAATAATCGGCTTTACAACAATCCCTTTTTTCACACTTTTTTGTTTTTGTTGACAAAGTTCGCATAAATCCAAAAAGATTTTTATTTGGGCTTGGGTTATGTTTTTATACAGTGTATTTAATTGTTTGATCATTCTGTCTCTTCCACCGTGTCCAATTGACAAATGAGTAGAATACAATATGTCAAACAATTCTTCGGCATGGACAAACTTTTTCACACTTTCTTGCGCATCTGACAATGGCTCAATGAGTTTTTCACAGCCTTGTACAGTCAACACATCATCCCTTTCAATTGTTCGATAATCTCGAGATGATTCTTTATTCTTGTAAACTTTTATTCGCTTTACATCTTCAATTATGGAATCATACTTTCTTTTTGTCATTAAAACACTATTATATTTTGAATCTTCGCTAAAGAGCTTTGCGAATAATCTTTTCTTCATTTTCCTCACCAATTCGGTGCTTGCTTGCATACTAGGAGTAAATTCAGGCGTGCACTAAAAGTTGGGAAAGGAAATACACTTTGTGTATAACCAATAAAGTGAATATTAAATAAAAATGACTAAATAGTGTTTCTGTGCACTCCAGTGCTTATTGATAGGATATAAACATAATAACACATAAATATATATGTAAATACACATACTAACACATAAATATATGTAAATACACATACTAACACATAAATATATATGTATATACACATAATAACACATAAATATATATGTAAATACACATACTAACACATAACTATATATGTATATACACATAATAACACATAAATATATATGTATATACACATAGTAACACATAAATATATATGTATATACACATAGCACATAGTAACAAATAAATATATATGTATTTACACATAGTAACACATAAAAATATATAAATATAAACATAATAACACATAAATATATATGTAAATACACATACTAACACATAAATATATATGTATATACACATAGTAACACATAAATATATATGTATATACACATAGTAACACATAAATATAAATGTATATACACATAGTAACACATAAATATATATGTATATACACATAGTAACACATAAATATATGTGTATATACACATAATAACACATAAATATATATGTATATACACATAATAACACATAAATATATATGTATATATACATAGTAACACATACATATATATGTATATACACATAATAACACATAAATATATATGTATATACACATAGTAACACATAAATATATATGTATATACACATAGTAACATATAAATATATATGTATATACACATAGTAACACATAAATATATATGTATATACACATACTAACACATAAATATATATGTATATACACATACTAACACATAAATATATCTGTATATACACATACTAACACATAAATATATATGTATATACACATAATAACACATAAATATATATGTATATACACATAGTAACACATACATATATATGTATATACACATAATAACACATAAATATATATGTATATATACATAGTAACACATACATATATATGTATATACACATAATAACACATAAATATATATGTATATACACATAATAACACATAAATATATATGTATATACACATAGTAACACATAAATATATATGTATATACACATACTAACACATAAATATATATGTATATACACATAGTAACACATAAATATATATGTATATACGCATACTAACACATAAATATATATGTATATACACATACTAACACATAAATATATATGTATATACACATACTAACACATAAATATATATGTATATACACATAGTAACACATAAATATATATATATATATATATATGTATATACACATAGTAACACATAAATATATATGTATATACATATAGTAACACATAAATATATATGTATATACACATAGTAACACATAAATATATATGTATATACACATACTAACACATAAATATATATGTATATACACATAGTAACACATAAATATATATGTATATACACATACTAACACATAAATATATATGTATATACACATACTAACACATAAATAAATATGTATATACACATACTAACACATAAATATATATGTATATACACATAGTAACACATAAATATATATATGTATATACACATAGTAACACATAAATATATATGTATATACACATAGTAACACATAAATATATATGTATATACACATAGTAACACATAAATATATATGTATATGCACATAGTAACACATAAATATATATGTATATACACATAGTAACACATAAATATATATGTATATACACATAGTAACACATAAATATATATGTATATATGTTACCGCTAAAGTGCGGAATCAGTTAATGTGCACATTACCTAGGTAATCTGCAGATTAACTGACTTGCTCAGTTAAAGTGCGGAATCCGCACGTTACCTAGGTAATGTGCACATTAACGGCTTCAGTGTCGTTAAAGTGCATATTTTTTTGAGAGGGGTGGAGCTTTGATACACCTGCATAACCCGCAGAATCTTGCTGTTTTTCTGTGGAGCTTTGATACTCGGGCTTTATTCCGGTAGCAACCTGGGGTGAAATCATTCTCACCCGAGCTGGAAAATCTTCTTGGCCGTTATTAGCCTGCGGCTATACCACATTCTGCCTGACACCCTATGCTCAGAAGTTAGATAACAGGAGCTAGAGGACAATAATACTGAGCTTAAGGCAGCTGAGCGCAGGAGACCTTGGCTGCTACGATACACACTGACAAGAGAAAAGAAAAAAAAAGCTGGAAAGGATACCGCAAGTGACGTGCTCACAGAGTACAATAATCCTGAGGTGGTACTGCTGACACATTTTATCTGGGTATAAAGTGTGGTAAATAAAGGCACTGTTATTTTGATCATACACACTTAAAGAGGGGATCTTAGTACCACTAATCAATATAAGGAATTGTGCTTGGCAGCGTTCATATAAATGTATGGGACATTTCCTCTGGACTAACTTGAAGCTACATGGATAATTGTTCTGGCAGATAATAGAGGCTATGTTATAAGCCTTCTTCTAAAAAAACAACAACAAAAAACTAGCAATTACCAGAATTCGCTAAAGAAATATCTGCAGCCCATCAAGCCTTGACTCAGAGAAAAGTATAAGCTGTTTAAAAAGAGCCACATTTAACTGCTAATTTTCTAAATATAGTTAGATAAGATAAGCAAATTAGTAGTAACAAACATTCGCCTAGATTTAGAGTTCTGCGTTAGCCGTCCAAACCAGCGTTAGGGGGTTCTAACGCTGCTTTTTACCGCCCGCTGGTATTTAGAGTCAGTCAGGAAAGGGTCTAACGCTCACTTTCCAGCCGCGACTTTTCCATACCGCAGATCCCTTTACGTCAATTGCGTATCCTATCTTTTCAATGGGATCTTTCTAACGCTGGTATTTAGAGTCTTGGCTGAAGTGAGCGTTAGAACTCTAATGACAAGGCTCCAGCCGCAGAAAAAAGTCAGGAGTTAAGAGCTTTATGGGCTAACGCCGGTTCATAAAGCTCTTAACTACTGTGCTCTAAAGTACACTAACACCCATAAACTACCTATACACCCCTAAACCGAGGTCCCCCCACATCGCCGCCACTCTAATAATTTTTTTTAACCCCTAATCTGCCGAACGCACACCGCCGCAACCTACATTATCCCTATGTACCCCTAATCTGCTGCCTCTAACATCGCCGACCCCTATATTATATTTATTACCCCCTAATCTGCCCCCCCCCAACGTCGCCGCTACCTACCTACACTTCTTAACCCCTAATCTGCCAACTGGACCTCGCCACCACTATAATAAATGTATTAACCCCTAAAGCTAAGTCTAACCCTAACCCTAACACCCCCCTAAGTTAAATATAATTTTTATCTAACAAAATAAATTAACTCTCATTAAATAAATTAATCCTATTTAAAGCTAAATACTTACCTGTAAAATAAACCCTAATATAGCTACAATATAACTAATAATTATATTGTAGCTATTTTAGGATTTATATTTATTTTACAGGCAACTTTGTATTTATTTTAACTAGGTACAATAGCTATTAAATAGTTAATAACTATTTAATAGCTACCTAGTTAAAATAATTACAAAATTACCTGTAAAATAAATCCTAACCTTAGTTACAATTAAGCCTAACACTACACTATCAATAAATTAATTAACTAAACTATCTACAATTATCTACAATTAAATCAACTAAACTAAATTACAAAAACAAACAAACACTAAATTACAAAAAATAAAAAAGATTACAAGAAATTTAAACTAATTACACCTACTCTAAGCCCCCTAAAAAAATAACAAAGCCCCCCAAAATAAAAAAAAATGCCCTACCCTATTCTAAAATAAAAAGTTAACAGCTCTTCTGGACCTCAAAAAACCCTCCCTCAACCCTAACTCCCCTGCAAACTACCGCCCCATATCACTGCTCCCACTAGCTTCAAAACTCCTTGAAAAACTAGTTTTCAATCGCCTAACCCACTTCCTGTCCTCGAACTCATTGCTCGACCCCCTGCAATCTGTCTTCCGTCCCCAACACTCAACTGAAACTGCCCTCACCAAGGTTACTAATGATCTTCTTTCTGCTAAAAACAAAGGCTACTACTCTATACTCATCTTACTTGACCTATCTGCTGCCTTTGACACTGTTGACCATCCCCTTCTCCTACGGTCTCTCAGTTCTCTTGGTCTCTGTGACACTGCCCTCTCCTGGATTCACTCTTATCTCTCTAACAGATCCTTCTCAGTCTCTTTTGCTGGTGACTCCTCCTCTCTATTGTCCCTGTCTGTTGGAGTACCTCAAGTCTCTGTCCTGGGTCCTCTACTCTTCTCTATCTACACTTCTTCACTGGGTAAACTTATCAACAGCTATGGCTTCAGCTATCACCTCTATGCTGATGATACCCATATCTACCTTTCCACCCCTGCACTCTCTCCTTCTGTCAAATCTCACATCAGCGACTGCTTATCTGGCATTTCCTCCTGGATGGCCTCTCACCACCTAAAAATAAATATGTCCAAGACCTAACTACTTCTAATTCCCCCCTCTAGCTCCACTCCAGTCTCTAAGTTTTCTATCACTATTGACGGGACCACTATCTCCCCATCACCCCAAGTCCGCTGCCTCAGAGTCACACTTGACTCAAATCTGTCCTTCATTCCCCACATCCAACTGCTCTCTTCATCCTGCCGCAACCACCTACGCAATATCTCCAAAATTCGCCCGTTTCTGAGTGCTGAAACTACCAAACAGCTCATCCACTCCCTGGTAATTTCCCGACTTGACTACTGTAACAACTTACTAACTGGCCTCCCTCTCTCCCGCCTCTCTCCCCTCCAATCCGTCCTAAATGCATCTGCCAGACTAATCCACCTCTCTCGACGCTTTGTTTCTGCTGTGCCTCTCTGTGAGTCCCTTCACTGGCTCCCCATTCACAACAGAGTTAAATTCAAAATTCTCACCCTGACCTACAAAGCCCTCACCAATGCTGCCCCACCCTACCTGTCCTCACTCATCAACAAATATACTCCTGCCCGTCCCCTAAGATCCAACAACGACCTGCTTCTTGTGTCCTCTACCATCACCTCCTCTCATTCTAGACTACAGGACTTCACTCATGCGGCACCAACCCTCTGGAACGCACTTCCTCGAGATGTCAGACTTGCCCCTAACCTCTCCTCCTTTAAACGTTCCCTAAAGACCTTTCTGTTCAGGGAAGCTTATCACCCAACTTATTAACAAACTAACTTCAATTAACTAACAGTTGCCCTCTATCTCCTCACTAATAACATTCTCACCTCTGCAGTCCCCACCTCCTGTTTCCAGTCCTCCTACCCATCTAGATTGTAAGTTCCCACGGGAACAGGGCCCTCAATTCCCCCTGTATTTGTCTGTAAAATTTTGTGTCTTATCGTATTGTTTCTCCACTGTACTGTTATCCTTGTACCCATGGGCAGCGCTGCGGAATCTGTCGGCGCTTTATAAATAAAGAATAGTAATAATAATGTGTTACTATGTGTATATACATATATATTTATGTGTTACTATGTGTATATATATATATATATATATATACACATATTTATTTATGTGTTATTATGTGTATATACATATATATGTGTTACTGTGTGTATATACATATATATTTATGTGTTACTGTGTATATACATATATATTTATGTGTTACTGTGTATATACATATATATTTATGTGTTACTGTGTATATACATATATATTATGTGTTACTGTGTATATACATATATATTATGTGTTATTATGTGTATATACATATATATGTGTTACTGTGTGTATATACATATATATTTATGTGTTGCTATGTGTATATACATATATATTTATGTGTTACTGTGTGTTTATACTTATATATTTGTGTTATTATGTGTATATACATATATATTTATGTGTTACTATGTGTATATACATATATATGTATGTGTTACTATGTGTATATACATATATATTTATGTGTTAC
>NC_069505.1:621952092-621984449 GCF_027579735.1 Bombina bombina
GAAGCTTCATTGTTAGTGAGAGGAGGGACAGTGTAGTTGCTGCTGATTGAATAGGGAAATCGATAGCTAGGCTAGTGTATTCAGTGTCCACTACAGTCCTGAAGGACTCATCTGATCTATGCTGTAAGGACAGCACCCCAGAAAGCCCTTTTTAGGGCTAAAACATCTGCTTTTTTTTTTTTCCTGTGTAATCTAATTGCAGTTGCCTGCCTGCCAGCGTGTGTGTCAGGCTCACAGCGTATACTGTGCCCACTTGCCCAGTACCACCACTCATATCTGGTGTAACAGTAGTGTAGATTTAAAAAAAACAACACTTTTTTGACTGTGTTAAATAATAGCAGTCAGTTTCCTTCACACGTGTGCGTTTCAGTGCCTGCCTGCCAGGGCACAGTGTCACCCCAGTGCAACTCATATCTGGTGTAACAGTAGTGTAGATTTAAAAAAACAACACTTTTTTGACTGTGTTAAATTATAGCAGTCAGTTTCCTTCACACGTGTGCGTTTCAGTGCCTGCCTGCCAGGGCACAGTGTCACCCCAGTGCAACTCATATCTGGTGTACCAGTAGTGTAGATTTTAAAAAAAACAACACTTTTTGGACTGTGTTAAATAATAGCAGTCAGTTTCCTTCACACGTGTGCGTTTCAGTGCCTGCCTGCCAGGGCACAGTGTCACCCCAGTGCCACTCATATCTGGTGTAACATTAGTGTAGATTTAAAAAAAACAACACTTTTTTGACTGTGTTAAATAATAGCAGTCAGTTTCCTTCACACGTGTGCGTTTCAGTGCCTGCCTGCCAGGGCACAGTGTCACCCCAGTGCAACTCAAGATCTGGTGTAACAGTAGTGTAGATTTTAAAAAAACAACACTTTTTTGACTGTGTTAAATAATAGCAGTCAGTTTCCTTCACACGTGTGCGTTTCAATGCCTGCCTGCCAGGGCACAGTGTCACCCCAGTGCAACTCATATCTGGTGTAACAGTAGTGTAGATTTAAAAAAACAACACTTTTTTGACTGTGTTAAATAATAGCAGTCAGTTTCCTTCACACGTGTGCGTTTCAGTGCCTGCCTGCCAGGGCACAGTGTCACCCCAGTGCAACTCAATATCTGGTGTAACAGTAGTGTAGATTTAAAAAAAACAACACTTTTTTGACTGTGTTAAATAATAGCAGTCAGTTTCCTTCACACGTGTGCGTTTAAGTGCCTGCCTGCCTGCCAGGGCACAGTGTCACCCCAGTGCAACTCAATATCTGGTGTAACAGTAGTGTAGATTTAAAAAAAACAACACTTTTTTGACTGTTAAATAATAGCAGTCAGTTTCCTTCACACGTGTGCGTTTCAGTGCCTGCCTGCCAGGGCACAGTGTCACCCCAGTGCAACTCATATCTGGTGTAACAGTAGTGTAGATTTAAAAAAAACAACACTTTTTTGACTGTGTTAAATAATAGCAGTCAGTTTCCTTCACACGTGTGCGTTTCAATGCCGGCCTGCCAGGGCACAGTGTCACCCCAGTGCAACTCATATCTGGTGTAACAGTAGTGTAGATTTAAAAAAAACAACAACACTTTTTTGACTGTGTTCAATAATAGCAGTCAGTTTCCTTCACACGTGTGCGTTTCAGTGCCTGCCGGCCTGCCAGGGCACAGTGTCACCCCAGTGCAACTCAATATCTGGTGTAACAGTAGTGTAGATTTAAAAAAACCAACACTTTTTTGACTGTGTTAAATAATAGCAGTCAGTTTCCTTCACACGTGTGCGTTTCAGTGCCTGCCTGCCAGGGCACAGTGTCACCCCAGTGCAACTCATATCTGGTGTAACAGTAGTGTAGATTTAAAAAAAACAACACTTTTTTGACTGTGTTAAATAATAGCAGTCAGTTTCCTTCACACGTGTGCGTTTCAATGCCGGCCTGCCAGGGCACAGTGTCACCCCAGTGCAACTCATATCTGGTGTAACAGTAGTGTAGATTTAAAAAAAACAACAACACTTTTTTGACTGTGTTCAATAATAGCAGTCAGTTTCCTTCACACGTGTGCGTTTCAGTGCCTGCCTGCCAGGGCACAGTGTCACCCCAGTGCAACTCAATATCTGGTGTAACAGTAGTGTAGATTTTAAAACAACAACACTTTTTTGACTGTGTTAAATAATAGCAGTCAGTTTCCTTCACACGTGTGCGTTTCAATGCCTGCCTGCCAGGGCACAGTGTCACCCCAGTGCAACTCATATCTGGTGTAACAGTAGTGTAGATTTAAAAAAACAACACTTTTTTGACTGTGTTAAATAATAGCAGTCAGTTTCCTTCACACGTGTGCGTTTCAGTGCCTGCCTGCCAGGGCACAGTGTCACCCCAGTGCAACTCAATATCTGGTGTAACAGTAGTGTAGATTTAAAAAAAACAACACTTTTTTGACTGTGTTAAATAATAGCAGTCAGTTTCCTTCACACGTGTGCGTTTAAGTGCCTGCCTGCCTGCCAGGGCACAGTGTCACCCCAGTGCAACTCAATATCTGGTGTAACAGTAGTGTAGATTTAAAAAAAACAACACTTTTTTGACTGTGTTAAATAATAGCAGTCAGTTTCCTTCACACGTGTGCGTTTCAATGCCGGCCTGCCAGGGCACAGTGTCACCCCAGTGCAACTCATATCTGGTGTAACAGTAGTGTAGATTTAAAAAAAACAACAACACTTTTTTGACTGTGTTCAATAATAGCAGTCAGTTTCCTTCACACGTGTGCGTTTCAGTGCCTGCCTGCCAGGGCACAGTGTCACCCCAGTGCAACTCATATCTGGTGTAACAGTAGTGTAGATTTAAAAAAAACAACACTTTTTTGACTGTGTTAAATAATAGCAGTCAGTTTCCTTCACACGTGTGCGTTTCAGTGCCTGCCTGCCAGGGCACAGTGTCACCCCAGTGCAACTCAAGATCTGGTGTAACAGTAGTGTAGATTTTAAAAAAACAACACTTTTTTGACTGTGTTAAATAATAGCAGTCAGTTTCCTTCACACGTGTGCGTTTCAATGCCTGCCTGCCAGGGCACAGTGTCACCCCAGTGCAACTCATATCTGGTGTAACAGTAGTGTAGATTTAAAACAACAACACTTTTTTGACTGTGTTAAATAATAGCAGTCAGTTTCCTTCACACGTGTGCGTTTCAGTGCCTGCCTGCCAGGGCACAGTGTCACCCCAGTGCAACTCAATATCTGGTGTAACAGTAGTGTAGATTTAAAAAAAACAACACTTTTTTGACTGTGTTAAATAATAGCAGTCAGTTTCCTTCACACGTGTGCGTTTAAGTGCCTGCCTGCCTGCCTGCCAGGGCACAGTGTCACCCCAGTGCAACTCAATATCTGGTGTAACAGTAGTGTAGATTTAAAAAAAACAACACTTTTTTGACTGTGTTAAATAATAGCAGTCAGTTTCCTTCACACGTGTGCGTTTCAATGCCGGCCTGCCAGGGCACAGTGTCACCCCAGTGCAACTCATATCTGGTGTAACAGTAGTGTAGATTTAAAAAAAACAACAACACTTTTTTGACTGTGTTCAATAATAGCAGTCAGTTTCCTTCACACGTGTGCGTTTCAGTGCCTGCCTGCCAGGGCACAGTGTCACCCCAGTGCAACTCAATATCTGGTGTAACAGTAGTGTAGATTTAAAAAAAACAACACTTTTTTGACTGTGTTAAATAATAGCAGTCAGTTTCCTTCACACGTGTGCGTTTAAGTGCCTGCCTGCCTGCCAGGGCACAGTGTCACCCCAGTGCAACTCAATATCTGGTGTAACAGTAGTGTAGATTTAAAAAAAACAACACTTTTTTGACTGTGTTAAATAATAGCAGTCAGTTTCCTTCACACGTGTGCGTTTCAATGCCGGCCTGCCAGGGCACAGTGTCACCCCAGTGCAACTCATATCTGGTGTAACAGTAGTGTAGATTTAAAAAAAACAACAACACTTTTTTGACTGTGTTCAATAATAGCAGTCAGTTTCCTTCACACGTGTGCGTTTCAGTGCCTGCCTGCCAGGGCACAGTGTCACCCCAGTGCAACTCATATCTGGTGTAACAGTAGTGTAGATTTAAAAAAAACAACACTTTTTTGACTGTGTTAAATAATAGCAGTCAGTTTCCTTCACACGTGTGCGTTTCAGTGCCTGCCTGCCAGGGCACAGTGTCACCCCAGTGCAACTCATATCTGGTGTAACAGTAGTGTAGATTTAAAAAAAACAACACTTTTTTGACTGTGTTAAATAATAGCAGTCAGTTTCCTTCACACGTGTGCGTTTCAATGCCGGCCTGCCAGGGCACAGTGTCACCCCAGTGCAACTCATATCTGGTGTAACAGTAGTGTAGATTTAAAAAAAACAACAACACTTTTTTGACTGTGTTCAATAATAGCAGTCAGTTTCCTTCACACGTGTGCGTTTCAGTGCCTGCCTGCCAGGGCACAGTGTCACCCCAGTGCAACTCAATATCTGGTGTAACAGTAGTGTAGATTTAAAAAAAACAACACTTTTTTGACTGTGTTAAATAATAGCAGTCAGTTTCCTTCACACGTGTGCGTTTCAGTGCCTGCCTGCCAGGGCACAGTGTCACCCCAGTGCAACTCATATCTGGTGTAACAGTAGTGTAGATTTAAAAAAAACAACACTTTTTTGACTGTGTTAAATAATAGCAGTCAGTTTCCTTCACACGTGTGTGTTTCAGTGCCTGCCTGCCTGCCAGGGCACAGTGTCACCCCAGTGCAACTCAAGATCTGGTGTAACAGTAGTGTAGATTTTAAAAAAACAACACTTTTTTGACTGTGTTAAATAATAGCAGTCAGTTTCCTTCACACGTGTGCGTTTCAGTGCCTGCCTGCCAGGGCACCGTGTCACCCCAGTGCAACTCATATCTGGTGTAACAGTAGTGTAGATTTAAAAAAAACAACACTTTTTTGACTGTGTTAAATAATAGCAGTCAGTTTCCTTCACACGTGTGCGTTTCAGTGCCTGCCTGCCAGGGCACAGTGTCACCCCAGTGCAACTCAATATCTGGTGTAACAGTAGTGTAGATTTTAAAACAACAACACTTTTTTGACTGTGTTAAATAATAGCAGTCAGTTTCCTTCACATGTGTGCTTTTCAGTGCCTGCCTGCCAGGGCACAGTGTCACCCCAGTGCAACTCATATCTGGTGTAACAGTAGTGTACATTTAAAAAAAACAACAACACTTTTTTGACTGTGTTAAATAATAGCAGTCAGTTTCCTTCACACGTGTGCGTTTCAGTGCCTGCCTGCCTGCCAGGGCACAGTGTCACCCCAGTGCAACTCATATATGGTGTAACAGTAGTGTACATTTAAAAAAAACAACACTTTTTTGACTGTGTTAAATAATAGCAGTCAGTTTCCTTCACACGTGTGCGTTTCAGTGCCTGCCTGCCAGGGCACAGTGTCACCCCAGTGCAACTCAATATCTGGTGTAACAGTAGTGTAGATTTAAAAAAAACAACACTTTTTTGACTGTGTTAAATAATAGCAGTCAGTTTTCTTCACACGTGTGCGTTTCAGTGCCTGCCTGCCAGGGCACAGTGTCACCCCAGTGCAACTCATATCTGGTGTAACAGTAGTGTAGATTTTTAAAAAACAACACTTTTTTCACTGTGTTAAATAATAGCAGTCAGTTTCCTTCACACGTGTGCGTTTCAGTGCCTGCCTGCCAGGGGACAGTGTCACCCCAGTGCAACTCATATCTGGTGTAACAGTAGTGTAGATTTAAAAAAAACAACACTTTTTTGACTGTGTTAAATAATAGCAGTCAGTTTCCTTCACACGTGTGTGTTTCAGTGCCTGCCTGCCAGGGCACAGTGTCCCCCCAATGCAACTCATATCTGGTGTAACAGTAGTGTAGATTTAAAAAAAAACAACACTTTTTTGACTGTGTTAAATAATAGCAGTCAGTTTCCTTCACACGTGTGCGTTTCAATGCCGGCCTGCCAGGGCACAGTGTCACCCCAGTGCAACTCATATCTGGTGTAACAGTAGTGTAGATTTAAAAAAAACAACAACACTTTTTTGACTGTGTTCAATAATAGCAGTCAGTTTCCTTCACACGTGTGCGTTTCAGTGCCTGCCTGCCAGGGCACAGTGTCACCCCAGTGCAACTCATATCTGGTGTAACAGTAGTGTAGATTTAAAAAAAACAACACTTTTTTGACTGTGTTAAATAATAGCAGTCAGTTTCCTTCACACGTGTGCGTTTCAGTGCCTGCCTGCCAGGGCACAGTGTCACCCCAGTGCAACTCAAGATCTGGTGTAACAGTAGTGTAGATTTTAAAAAAACAACACTTTTTTGACTGTGTTAAATAATAGCAGTCAGTTTCCTTCACACGTGTGCGTTTCAATGCCTGCCTGCCAGGGCACAGTGTCACCCCAGTGCAACTCATATCTGGTGTAACAGTAGTGTAGATTTAAAACAACAACACTTTTTTGACTGTGTTAAATAATAGCAGTCAGTTTCCTTCACACGTGTGCGTTTCAGTGCCTGCCTGCCAGGGCACAGTGTCACCCCAGTGCAACTCAATATCTGGTGTAACAGTAGTGTAGATTTAAAAAAAACAACACTTTTTTGACTGTGTTAAATAATAGCAGTCAGTTTCCTTCACACGTGTGCGTTTAAGTGCCTGCCTGCCTGCCAGGGCACAGTGTCACCCCAGTGCAACTCAATATCTGGTGTAACAGTAGTGTAGATTTAAAAAAAACAACACTTTTTTGACTGTGTTAAATAATAGCAGTCAGTTTCCTTCACACGTGTGAGTTTCAATGCCGGCCTGCCAGGGCACAGTGTCACCCCAGTGCAACTCATATCTGGTGTAACAGTAGTGTAGATTTAAAAAAAACAACAACACTTTTTTGACTGTGTTCAATAATAGCAGTCAGTTTCCTTCACACGTGTGCGTTTCAGTGCCTGCCTGCCAGGGCACAGTGTCACCCCAGTGCAACTCAATATCTGGTGTAACAGTAGTGTAGATTTAAAAAAAACAACACTTTTTTGACTGTGTTAAATAATAGCAGTCAGTTTCCTTCACACGTGTGCGTTTAAGTGCCTGCCTGCCTGCCTGCCAGGGCACAGTGTCACCCCAGTGCAACTCAATATCTGGTGTAACAGTAGTGTAGATTTAAAAAAACAACACTTTTTTGACTGTGTTAAATAATAGCAGTCAGTTTCCTTCACACGTGTGCGTTTCAATGCCGGCCTGCCAGGGCACAGTGTCACCCCAGTGCAACTCATATCTGGTGTAACAGTAGTGTAGATTTAAAAAAAACAACAACACTTTTTTGACTGTGTTCAATAATAGCAGTCAGTTTCCTTCACACGTGTGCGTTTCAGTGCCTGCCTGCCAGGGCACAGTGTCACCCCAGTGCAACTCATATCTGGTGTAACAGTAGTGTAGATTTAAAAAAAACAACACTTTTTTGACTGTGTTAAATAATAGCAGTCAGTTTCCTTCACACGTGTGCGTTTCAGTGCCTGCCTGCCAGGGCACAGTGTCACCCCAGTGCAACTCATATCTGGTGTAACAGTAGTGTAGATTTAAAAAAAACAACACTTTTTTGACTGTGTTAAATAATAGCAGTCAGTTTCCTTCACACGTGTGCGTTTCAATGCCGGCCTGCCAGGGCACAGTGTCACCCCAGTGCAACTCATATCTGGTGTAACAGTAGTGTAGATTTAAAAAAAACAACAACACTTTTTTGACTGTGTTCAATAATAGCAGTCAGTTTCCTTCACACGTGTGCGTTTCAGTGCCTGCCTGCCAGGGCACAGTGTCACCCCAGTGCAACTCAATATCTGGTGTAACAGTAGTGTAGATTTAAAAAAAACAACACTTTTTTGACTGTGTTAAATAATAGCAGTCAGTTTCCTTCACACGTGTGCGTTTCAGTGCCTGCCTGCCAGGGCACAGTGTCACCCCAGTGCAACTCATATCTGGTGTAACAGTAGTGTAGATTTAAAAAAAACAACACTTTTTTGACTGTGTTAAATAATAGCAGTCAGTTTCCTTCACACGTGTGTGTTTCAGTGCCTGCCTGCCTGCCAGGGCACAGTGTCACCCCAGTGCAACTCAAGATCTGGTGTAACAGTAGTGTAGATTTTAAAAAAAACAACACTTTTTTGACTGTGTTAAATAATAGCAGTCAGTTTCCTTCACACGTGTGCGTTTCAGTGCCTGCCTGCCAGGGCACCGTGTCACCCCAGTGCAACTCATATCTGGTGTAACAGTAGTGTAGATTTAAAAAAAACAACACTTTTTTGACTGTGTTAAATAATAGCAGTCAGTTTCCTTCACACGTGTGCGTTTCAGTGCCTGCCTGCCAGGGCACAGTGTCACCCCAGTGCAACTCAATATCTGGTGTAACAGTAGTGTAGATTTTAAAACAACAACACTTTTTTGACTGTGTTAAATAATAGCAGTCAGTTTCCTTCACATGTGTGCTTTTCAGTGCCTGCCTGCCAGGGCACAGTGTCACCCCAGTGCAACTCATATCTGGTGTAACAGTAGTGTACATTTAAAAAAAACAACAACACTTTTTTGACTGTGTTAAATAATAGCAGTCAGTTTCCTTCACACGTGTGCGTTTCAGTGCCTGCCTGCCTGCCAGGGCACAGTGTCACCCCAGTGCAACTCATATATGGTGTAACAGTAGTGTACATTTAAAAAAAACAACACTTTTTTGACTGTGTTAAATAATAGCAGTCAGTTTCCTTCACACGTGTGCGTTTCAGTGCCTGCCTGCCAGGGCACAGTGTCACCCCAGTGCAACTCAATATCTGGTGTAACAGTAGTGTAGATTTAAAAAAAACAACACTTTTTTGACTGTGTTAAATAATAGCAGTCAGTTTTCTTCACACGTGTGCGTTTCAGTGCCTGCCTGCCAGGGCACAGTGTCACCCCAGTGCAACTCATATCTGGTGTAACAGTAGTGTAGATTTTAAAAAAACAACACTTTTTTCACTGTGTTAAATAATAGCAGTCAGTTTCCTTCACACGTGTGCGTTTCAGTGCCTGCCTGCCAGGGGACAGTGTCACCCCAGTGCAACTCATATCTGGTGTAACAGTAGTGTAGATTTAAAAAAAAACAACACTTTTTTGACTGTGTTAAATAATAGCAGTCAGTTTCCTTCACACGTGTGTGTTTCAGTGCCTGCCTGCCAGGGCACAGTGTCCCCCCAATGCAACTCATATCTGGTGTAACAGTAGTGTAGATTTAAAAAAAAACAACACTTTTTTGACTGTGTTAAATAATAGCAGTCAGTTTCCTTCACACGTGTGCGTTTCAGTGCCTGCCTGCCAGGGCACAGTGTCACCCCAGTGCAACTCATATCTGGTTTAACAGTAGTGTAGATTTAAAAAAAACAACACTTTTTTGACTGTGTTAAATAATAGCAGTCAGTTTCCTTCACACGTGTGTGTTTCAGTGCCTGCCTGCCAGGGCACAGTGTCACCCCAGTGCAACTCATATCTGGTGTAACAGTAGTGTACATTTAAAAAAAAAATACAATTTTGACTGTAATAGATTGAATAGCAGTTAGTTGTCTGCAAGCGTGTGTGTCAGGCCTACAGCGTCTACTATGCCAACTTCTGCCAGTGCATAGTGCCACTCATATCTGTTGTCACAGTAGCTTGCATGCATAGTACCACTAATCGAAAAAAAATGACAGGCAGAGGCAGGCCACCCCGCAGGGGCCGTCGTGTTTGTGGTGCTGTGATTCCCTTTGGCCCTAGAATAATGCCCAGTGTTCAGAGGCCACGTACCCCGAACTCGAACATTTCTGAGGACATAGTTGACTAGCTAACACAGGACACCCAATCTTCTACAGCTTCCCCTCGGAACCTTGACACACCATCCTCCTCCAGCTTAGCTTTGGGCACCTCTCAAGTTACCACTCGCCCACCTGCCGCCACCACCAACACTAGCACCACAGCCGCTTCACTTGATCTGTCAGAGGAGTTATTTACACATCAGTTGGAAGAAATGAGTGATAGTGATGCGCAACCATTATTGCCATAGGATGTAGATAACAGGGATATGTCTCAGTCAGGCAGCATTACACACATGGACGTACGGTGTGATGATGATGATGTTGTACCCCCTGCTGCTTCCTTTGTTAACTTGTCAGATACAAGTGAAGCGGTTGATGATGACGATGCGTCCGTGGATGTAACGTGGGTGCCCGCTAGAAGAGAAGAAGAAGAGGGGGAAAGTTCTGATGGGGAGACAGAGAGGAGGAGGAGACGAGTTGGAAGGAGGGGGAGGTCGTCACAAGGAGCTAGTGGCACAGTCAGACAGCATGCATCGGCACCCGGGGTCAGCCAGACAGCACGCCAATCAACGCATGCTGTTGCCACCACCAGAATGCCGTCATTGCAGAGCTCAGCAGTGTGGCATTTTTTTTGTGTGTCTGCCTCTGACAACAGCGATGCCATTTGCAACCTGTGCCAAAAGAAACTGAGTCGTGGGAAGTCCGACACACACCTAGGTACAACTGCTTTGCGAAGGCACATGATCGCACATCACAAACGCCAATGGGATCAACACATGAGTACAAGCAGCACACAAACTCAAAGCCGCCATCCTCCTCCTGGTCCAGCATCTTCAGCCACATCAACCACTACTGTCCTCCTTGCCCCCTCTCAACCATCCGCCACTCCGTGTCTCGCATTGAGCAGTTCCTGCTCATCTGCCCACAGTTAGGTGTCTGTCAAGGACATGTTTGAGCATAAGAAGCCAATGTCACAAAGTCACCCCCTTGCACGGCATCTGACAGCTGGCTTGACTGAACTCTTAGCCCGCCAGCTTTTACCATACAAGCTGGTGGAGTCTGAGGCGTTCAAAAAATTTGTAGCTATTGGGACACCGCAGTGGAAGGTACCCGGCCGAAATTTCTTGGCACAAAAGGCAATCCCCAAACTGTACTCGATTGTGCAAAAGGAAGTAATGGCATGTCTGGCACACAGTGTTGGGGCAAGGGTCCATCTGACCACTGATAGCTGGTCTGCAAAGCATGGTCAGGGCAGGTATATCATCTACACTGCGCATTGGGTAAACCTGCTGATGGCTGCCAAGCATGGAATGCGTGGCTCTGCAGAGGAGTTGGTGACACCGCCACGACTTGCAAGCAGGCCTGCTGCCACCTCCTCTACTCCTCCTACTCCATCCTCTTCCATAACCTCCTCGGCTAAGTCTTCTTCTGCTGCTGCGTCTTGCTCCACATCAACGGCACCCCCCCCAGCTCCCCAGGTACTATTCCACATCCCGGATACGGCAGTGTCATGCCGTCTTGGGGTTGACTTGCTTAAAAGCAGAGAGTCACACTGGACCAGCACTCCTGTCCGCCCTGAACGCACAGGTGGATCAGTGGCTGACTCCGCACCAACTGGAGATCGGCAAAGTGGTTAGTGACAATGGAAGAAATTTGGTGGCGGCATTGAATTTGGGCAAGTTGACACATGTGCCGTGCATGGCACATGTGTGTAATCTGATTGTACAATGCTTTGTGCATAAGTACCCAGGCTTACAGGACGTCCTGAAGCAGGCCAGGAAGGCGTGTGGCCATTTCAGGCATTCTTACACGGCCATGGCGCACTTTTCAGATATCCAGCGGCGAAACAACATGCCAGTCAGGCGCTTGATTTGCGACAGCCCGACACGTTGGAATTTAACACTCCTAATGTTCGACCGCCTGATCCAACAATAAAATGCCGTTAACGACTATTTGTATGACCGGGGTGCTAGGACAGCCTCTGCGGAGCTGGGAATTTTTTTGCCACGTTACTGGACGCTCATACGCAATGCCTGTAGGCTCATGCGTCCTTTTGAGGAGGTGAGAAACCTAGTCAGTGGCACTGAAGGCACCATCAGCGACATCATACCATTTGTTTTCTTCCTGGAGCATGCCCTGTGAAGAGTGCTGGATCAGGCCGTAGATGAGCGTGAAGAGGTAGAGTTGTGGTCACCATCACCACCAGAAACAGCCTTATCAGCATCGCTTGCTGGACCTGCGGCAATGCTGAAGAGGATTGTGAGGAAGAGGAGTCAGAGGAGGAATGTGGCTTTGAGGAGGAGGAGGAAGACCAACCACAACAGGCATCCCAGGGTGCTCATTGTCACCTATCTGGTACCCGTGGTGTTGTACGTGGCTGGGGGGAAGAAGATACCTTCAGTGAGATCACTGAGGATGAGGAACGGGACATGAGTAGCTCGGCATCCAACCTTGTGCAAATGGGGTCTTTCATGCTGTCGTGCCTGTTGAGGGACCCTCATATAAAAAGGCTGAAGGAGAACGACCTGTACTGGGTGTCCACGCTACTAGATTCCCGGTATAAGCATAAAGTGCCTGAAATGCTACCGAATTACCACAAGTCGGAAAGGATGCAGCAGTTCCAAAATAAATTAAAAAGTATGCTTTACACAGCGTATAAGGGTGATGTCACAGCACAACGGGAATATAACAGGGGAAGAGGTGAAAGTAATCCTCCTCCTCCCACGACCACGGCGGCAAGGACAGGACGCTTTACAGACGTGTTGTTGATGGAGGACATGCAGAGCTTTTTAAGTCCTACGCATATCGCCACAGCCCTTCGGGGTCCACCCTCAGAGAACGACTCGACCGATAGGTAGCAGACTACCTCGCCTTAACTGCAGATATTGACACTCTGAGGAGCGATGAACCCCTTGATTACTGGGTGTGCAGGCTTGACCTGTGGCCTGAGCTATCCCAATTTGCGATAGAACTTCTGGCCTACCCCGCTTCAAGTGTCCTGTCAGAAAGGACCTTCAGTGCAGCAGGAGGTATTGTCACTGAGAAGAGAAGTCGCCTAGGTCAAAAAAGTCTAGATTACCTCACCTTTATTAAGATGAATGAGGGATGGATCCCGAAGGGACTGACAGTGGGCGATACATTCGACTAAAAAAGGCCTGATGAGATGAGCTGCCTTGGGCTAAAAATGGTCCACACGCTGCTGTATTTTATCTCTGAATGCCGGATGACTTGCGTGACTTATCCGTCACCAACTAGGGTTCAAGCCGTTATGTTTTAGGGCACTTTCTGCCTGGGAAACAAACATCAATTTTTCTGGCCGCTGCTACAGCAGCGGCTGCAACAATACCTAATTTTTCAGCCAATAGTACATGCCTTATTTTTCTGGCCTCTGGGGCTGCACTGTGGCTTCAAAAACCAAACCAAAAAAAAAAGCACATAACAGGGATTAAATTGATAGGAACAGTACTACTTAACACACCACTCCTATCTGGTGGCACATTAGATTGCACGCGCAGTGCCCCAAATTTGAAGTAGGAGGACCGACCAAGCATCTTTTTCCATCTCCCGGTTCCTAAAATCGATGCCATATACACGTCCCCTGATAGGGGACGTATCAGGGATTAAACGGATAAGAATAGTACTACTTAACACACCACTCCTATCTGGTGGCACATTAGATTGCATGCGCAGTGCCCCAAATTTGAAGTAGGAGGACCGACCAAGCATCTTTTTCCATCTCCCGGTTCCTAAAATCGATGCCATATACACATCCCCTGATAGGGGACGTAACAGGGATTAAACTGATAAGAATAGAACTACTTAACACACCACTCCTATCTGGTGGCACATTAGATTGCACGCGCAGTGCCCCAAATTTGAAGTAGGAGGACCGACCAAGCATCTTTTTCCATCTCCCGGTTCCTAAAATCGATGCCATATACATGTCCCCTGATAGGGGACGTAACAGGGATTAAACTGATAGGAATAGTACTACTTAACACACCTTATAATAACGCAGAGAGAGGCAATGCAGAGAGAGGAGTCTGAAGAAGAGGAGTCAGAGGAGGAAGGTGGCTTTGAGGAGGTGGAAGACCAAACACAGCAGGAGTCCCAGGGGGTTTGTTGTCACCTTTCGGGGACCCTTGGTGTTGTACGTGGCTGGGTGGAGGAAGAGACCTTCAATGACATCAGTGAGGACAAGGAACGGGACATGGCTAGCTTGGTATCCAACCTTGTGCAAATGGGGAGTTTGCGGTTGTGCAAATGGACTGTTTGCGGTTGTTTGCGGTGCGTTAAAGGGACAGTCTAGGCCAAAATAAACTTTCATGATTCAGATAGAGCATATAATTTTTAACAATTTTCCAATTTACTTTTATCACCAATTTTGCTTTGTTCTCTTGGTATTCTTAGTTGAAAGCTTAACCTAGGAGGTTCATATGCTAATTTCTTTGACCTTGAAGCCCACCTCTTTCAGATTGCATTTTAACAGTTTTTCACCACTAGAGGGTGTTAGTTCACGTATTTCATATAGATAACACTGTGCTCGTGCACGAGAAGTTATCTGGGAGCAGGCACTGACTGGCTAGACTGCAAGTCTGTCAAAAGAACTGAAAAAAAGGGCAGTTTGCAGAGGCTTAGATACAAGATAATCACAGAGGTTAAAAGTATATTATTGTAAATGTGTTAGTTATGCAAAACTGGGAAATGGGTAATAAAGGGATTATCTATCTTTTAAAACAATAAAAATTCTGGTGTAGACTGTCCCTTTAAACGGGGAGTTTGGTCTGTCACTGTGAAGCGGGCGTAACCCTTACACTACCTGATAGATACAACATCATACCTGATGTTTTAAAGCACGTTATTCCAAACAATTTAGTAATGTTAGGTGATTTATGCCCTTAATGGCTTAAAACCAGACTCTGCATCATCTATGTAATTTTCCATGGGAGTTTTGCCATGGATCCCCCTCCGGCATGCCACAGTCCAGGTGTTAGTCCCCTTGAAACAACTTTTCCATCACTATTGTGGCCAGAAAGAGTCCCTGTGGGTTTTAAAGTTCGCCTGCCTATTGAAGTCTATGGCGGTTCGCCCGGTTTGCCCGTTCGCGAACAGTTGTGGAAGTTCGCGTTCGCCGTTCGTGAACCCAAAATTTTATGTTTGCGACATCACTAGTTACTATGGCCTAGATTTGGAGTTCGGCGGTAGCTGTCAAAACCAGCGTTAGAGTCTCCTAACGCTGGTTTTGGCCGCCCGCTGGTATTTGGAGTCAGTGATTAAAGGGTCTAACGCTCACTTTTCAGCCGCGACTTTTCCATACCGCAGATCCCCCTACGCCATTTGCGTAGCCTATCTTTTCAATGGGATCTTTCTAACGCTGGTATTTAGAGTCGTTTCTGAAGTGAGCGTTAGAGCTCTAACGACAAAATTCCAGCCGCCTGAAAATAGCAGGAGTTAAGAGCTTTCTGGCTAACGCCGGTTCATAAAGCTCTTAACTACTGTACCCTAAAGTACACTAACACCCATAAACTACCTATGTACCCCTAAACCGAGGTCCCCCCACACCGCCGCCACTCGATTAAAATTTTTAACCCCTAATCTGCCGACCGCCACCTACGTTATACTTATGTACCCCTAATCTGCTGCCCCTAACCCCGCCGACCCCTGTATTACATTTATTAACCCCTAACCTGCCCCCCACAACGTCGCCGCCAGCTACTTAAAATAATTAACCCCTAATCTTCCGACCGCAAAGCGCCGCCACCTACGTTATCCCTATGTACCCCTAATCTGCTACCCCTAACACCGCCGACCCCTATATTATATTTATTAACCCCTAATCTGCCCCCCTCAACGTCGCCGACACCTGCCTACACTTATTAACCCCTAATCTGCCAAGCGGACCTGAGCGCTACTATAATAAAGTTATTAACCCCTAACCCGCCTCACTAACCCTATCATAAATAGTATTAACCCCTAATCTGCCCTCCCTAACATCGCCGACACCTAACTTCAATTATTAACCCCTAATCTGACGACCGGAGCTCACCGCTATTCTAATAAATTGATTAACCCCTAAAGCTAAGTCTAACCCTAACACTAACACCCCCCTAAGTTAAATATAATTTAAATCTAACGAAATTAATTAACTCTTATTAAATAAATGATTCCTATTTAAAGCTAAATACTTACCTGTAAAATAAATCCTAATATAGCTACAATATAAATTATAATGATATTATAGCTATTTTAGGATTAATATTTATTTTACAGGCAACTTGGTATTTATTTTAACCAGGTACAATAGCTATTAAATAGTTAAGAACTATTTAATAGCTACCTAGTTAAAATAATAACAAATTTACCTGTAAAATAAATCCTAACCTAAGATATAATTAAACCTAACACTACCCTATCAATAAAATAATTAAATAAACTACCTACAATTACCTACAATTAACCTAACACTACACTATCAATAAATTAATTAAACACAATTGCTACAAATAAATACAATTAAATAAACTAGCTAAAGTACAAAAAATAAAAAAGAACTAAGTTACAAAAAATAATAAAATATTTACAAACATAAGAAAAATATTACAACAATTTTAAACTAATTACACCTACTCTAAGCCCCCTAATAAAATAACAAAGCCCCCCAAAATAAAAAATTCCCTACCCTATTCTAAATTAAAAAAGTTACAAGCTCTTTTACCTTACCAGCCCTGAACAGGGCCCTTTGCGGGGCATGCCCCAAGGATTTCAGCTCTTTTGCCTGTAAAAAAAAACATACCATACCCCCCCCCAACATTACAACCCACCACCCACATACCCCTAATCTAACCCAAACCCCCCTTAAATAAACCTAACACTAAGCCCCTGAAGATCTTCCTACCTTGTCTTCACCATACCAGGTTCACCGATCCGTCCTGGCTCCAACATCTTCATCCAACCCAAGCGGGGGTTGGCGATCCATCATCCGGTGCTGAAGAGGTCCAGAAGAGGCTCCAAAGTCTTCCTCCTATCCGGCAAGAAGAGGACATCCGGACCGGCAAACATCTTCTCCAAGCGGCATCTTCAATCTTCTTCCATCCGGTGCGGAGCGGGTCCATCTTGAAGCAGGCGACGCGGATCCATCCTCTTCTTCCGTTGTCTCCCGACGAATGAAGGTTCCTTTAAGGGACGTCATCCAAGATGGCGTCCCTCGAATTCCGATTGGCTGATAGGATTCTATCAGCCAATCGGAATTAAGGTAGGAATTTTCTGATTGGCTGATGGAATCAGCCAATCAGAATCAAGTTCAATCCGATTGGCTGATCCAATCAGCCAATCAGATTGAGCTCGCATTCTATTGGCTGATCGGAACAGCCAATAGAATGCGAGCTCAATCTGATTGGCTGATTGGATCAGCCAATCGGATTGAACTTGATTCTGATTGGCTGATTCCATCAGCCAATCAGAAAATTCCTACCTTAATTCCGATTGGCTGATAGAATCCTATCAGCCAATTGGAATTCGAGGGACGCCATCTTGGATGACGTCCCTTAAAGGAACCGTCATTTGTCGGGAGACAACGGAAGAAGAGGATGGATCCGCGTCGCCTGCTTCAAGATGGACCCGCTCCGCACCGGATGGAAGAAGATTGAAGATGCCGCTTGGAGAAGATGTTTGCCGGTCCGGATGTCCTCTTCTTGCCGGATAGGAGGAAGACTTTGGAGCCTCTTCTGGACCTCTTCAGCACCGGATGATGGATCGCCAACCCCTGCTTGGGTTGGATGAAGATGTTGGAGCCAGGACGGATCGGTGAACCTGGTATGGTGAAGACAAGGTGGGAAGATCTTCAGGGGCTTAGTGTTAGGTTTATTTAAGGGGGGTTTGGGTTAGATTAGGGGTATGTGGTTGGTGGGTTGTAATGTTGGGGGGGGGGTATGGTATGTTTTTTTTTACAGGCAAAAGAGCTGAAATCCTTGGGGCATGCCCCGCAAAGGGCCCTGTTCAGGGCTGGTAAGGTAAAAGAGCTTGTAACTTTTTTAATTTAGAATAGGGTAGGGAATTTTTTATTTTGGGGGGCTTTGTTATTTTATTAGGGGGCTTAGAGTAGGTGTAATTAGTTTAAAATTGTTGTAATATTTTTCTTATGTTTGTAAATATTTTATTATTTTTTGTACTTTAGCTAGTTTATTTAATTGTATTTATTTGTAGGAATTGTGTTTAATTAATTTATTGATAGTTTAGTGTTAGGTTAATTGTAGGTAATTGTAGGTAGTTTATTTAATTAATTTATTGATAGGGTAGTGTTAGGTTTAATTATATCTTAGGTTAGGATTTATTTTACAGGTAAATTTGTTATTATTTTAACTAGGTAACTATTAAATAGTTCTTAACTATTTAATAGCTATTGTACCTGGTTAAAATAATTACAAAGTTGCCTGTAAAATAAATATTAATCCTAAAATAGCTATAATATAATTATAATTTATATTGTAGCTATATTAGGATTTATTTTACAGGTAAGTATTTAGCTTTAAATAGGAATAAGTTATTTAATAAGAGTTAATTTATTTCGTTAGATGTAAATTATATTTAACTTAGGGGGGTGTTAGTATTAGGGTTAGACTTAGCTTTAGGGGTTAATACATTTATTATAGTAGCGGTGAGGTCCGCTCGGCAGATTAGGGGTTAATACTATTTATGATAGGGTTAGTGAGGCGGATTAGGGGTTAATAACTTTATTACAATAGCGGTGCGGTCCGCTCGGCAGATTAGGGGTTAATAAGTGTAGGCAGGTGTCGGCGACGTTGAGGGGGGCAGATTAGGGGTTAATAAATATAATATAGGGGTCGGCGATGTTAGGGGCAGCAGATTAGGGGTACATAGGGATAACGTAGGTTGCGGCGGTTTACGGAGCGGCAGATTAGGGGTTAAAAAAAATATGCAGGGGTCAGCGATAGCGGGGGCGGAAGATTAGGGGTTAATAAGTGTAAGGCTAGGGGTGTGTAGACTCGGGGTACATGTTAGAGTGTTAGGTGCAGACGTAGGAAGTGTTTCCCCATAGGAAACAATGGGGCTGCGTTAGGAGCTGAACGCTGCTTTTTTGCAGGTGTTAGGTTTTTTTTCAGCTCAAACAGCCCCATTGTTTCCTATGGGAGAATCGTGCACGAGCACGTTTTTGAGGCCGGCCGCGTCCGTAAGCAACTCTGGTATCGAGAGTTGCATTTGCGGTAAAAATGCTCTACGCTCCTTTTTTGGAGCCTAACGCAGCATTTGTTTAAACTCTCGATACCAGAGTTAAATTTATGGTGCGGCCAGAAAAAAGCCCGCAGAGCGTTAACAGCCCTTTTACCACCGAACTCCAAATCTAGGCCTATGTGTATATACATATATATTTATGTGTTACTATTTGTATATACATATATATTTATGTGTTACTATGTGTATATACATATATATGTGTTAGTATGTGTATATACATATATAATAAAATATTGTAAAGAGAAGTCATAACTAAATTTAATAGTTATGAAAAAGAATGACAAGGCAGTACTCAGATTGCATTGAAAACAAGTGGTTTATTTCTTTCATGTAATTGGCAAGAGTCCATGAGCTAGTGACGTATGGGATATACATTCCTACCAGGAGGGGCAAAGTTTCCCAAACCTCAAAATGCCTATAAATACACCCCTCACCACACCCACAATTCAGTTTTACAAACTTTGCCTCCCATGGAGGTGGTGAAGTAAGTTTGTAATAGATTTCTATGTTGATATGCGCTTCGCAGCAGGCTGAAGCCCGGTTTTCCTCTCAGAGTGCAGTGAATGTCAGAGGGATGTGAAGAGAGTATTGCCTATTTGAATACCATGGTATTCCCCTAGGGGATCTATTTCATAGGTTCTCTGTTATCGGTCGTAGAGATTTCTTCTACTACCTCCCTTTTCAGATTGACGATATACTCTTATATACCATTACCTCTACTGATTCTCGTTTCAGTACTGGTTTGGCTATCTACTTTATGTAGATGAGGGTCTTTGGGTAAGTAAGTCTTATTTTATTTATGACACTCTCAGCTATGGTTTGGCACTTTATATGTAAAGTTCTAAATATATGTTTTATACTTATATTTGCCATGATTCAGGTCAATCAGTTTATTTTCCTTCTTTAAGACTGTCAGTTTCATTTTTTGGGAAAATGCATATGAATGAAATATTTTTCTTACCTAAAATTTTCAATTGACTTGTTTCCTTTAAATTGCGGGCTGTTAGGCTCGCGGGTGCAAAAAATGCTAGAATTTATTGCGTCATTTTTGGCGCGAGACTTTTTTGGCGCGAGATTGACGATTGACGTCAATGACGTCATTTCCGGCGTCGTAGTTGACGGCGGAAGTTTTCACGTAGTTGCGTCATTTTTGACTCTCGTGTTTATTACAGACGTTTTTGGCGCCAAAAAATATGTGGGCGTCATACTTGGCCAGTTTTTTTTACATTATTTAAGTCTCACTTTTTAGTTGCTTCTGGTTTCTAGAGGCTTGTTCTGTTTGCATTTTTCCCATTCCTGAAACTGTCATTTAAGGAATTTGATAATTTTGCTTTATATGTTGTTTTTCTATTACATATTGCAAGATATTCCGAAAACTGTTCCTGTATCAGAAAATACTTTTGGATTCCTGATGACTGATATCAGTCCTACCAAAGCTAAGTTCATTTATTTTAATGTTATGAATTTTATCTTTACCTATGGTTTGTAATAAGTTATCATGATAAACTTTTACATGCAGAGTCCATTAGTATTTATGCATTATCTATTGCTATTCTTTTTACATCTAATGTACAAGATATACCTAGGAATCTATGAGAATGTTTTTCTGATTCTATCCTAAAGGATTTGTCTGACATCCCGCCTTCTAATAAAATTTATAGGTCTTTTTTAAAATTCTCATTTAGTTGATGCATTTTTAAATGACCGACAGCATACTGAATTATCCTTCTCTGATGATGTTTTTTCTCATTTAGAATATACTTCATCAGATATTTGACACTAACAAATCTACTTTTTTATTTTTAAATAGAGTACATTCGTTGTTGAAAAGGTGTTGATTATATTGGATATTGAGGAGTCTAGTTCTTTTGATTTAAGACTAGCTAACATTTAAATTCTGCTCATTAACCTTCTGTGGTTTCTTCAGAGGTTTTTTCCCAGTTCATTATACTAGGGAATGGAATAGGCCTGGGACTTCTTTTATTCCTTCTTTAAGGTTTTTAAATTGTATCCTTTGCCGGCAGTTAGTTTAAAATTTTGAGGAAGATTCCCAAAGTTAATGGGGCTATCTCTACTCTTGCTAAACATACTACTATTCATGGAAAATAGTATTTATTTTTTTCCTTCAGATGGGAAACTTGTATCTTATTTAAGGAAAATTATTTTATTTCAGGTCCTTTTCTTTGGCCTGCAATTTATTTGGCTGATGTTGCAAATGCTTCAACTTTCTGGTTGGATACTTTAGTGCAACAAGTATCGGATTATGATTTGTTTTAGCATTGTTAAGTTGATCAACATGCTAATAATTTCATTTGTGTCGTCATTTTTTTGATATTTTCACAATTGAGGTTTAATCTATGTCTTTAGCTATTTTTAGCTAGAAGAACTTTGTGACTTAATCTTGGAATGCTAATTTGATTTCTAAAATTCATATTTCTTTTTTTCCAAGGTAATCAATTATTTGGTTCACAATTGGATTCAATTTTTTCCAACTGTTACTCTGGGGAAGGGAGTTTTTTGTTGCTTCAAGATTGAGTTCTAAGAGTAAATCTTAAGCTTATATTAGTTTGTTCTTAATAAGGAATGGAATCTTAATTCTTCCCCAAGTAACATGTTTATAATTGGAAGCTTTCTTCAACATGGAATTAATTTAAGCTATTTAAAAGATCAAAGTCAGCCCCCCAAATTTGCATGTAGGTGCATTTTTGTATTCCAGTTTAGCTGGTAAGGGGCAGGTTTTGACTTTTTTAAATTTGTTTGGTTCAATTCGGTCCAAACTTCTTAGATTGGGGTTCTGAATAGGATTCAGAGTAAAACCGCCTGTGAGAAGTTTTTTCTCTCTAGCATATTCCAGCTATTCCAGTAAAGGCTCACACTTTTCTGAAGTATGTTTCAGACCTGTATGTGTTGGGTACTTGTGAGGCGCGGCTGGTTACCCGTTGGGGTCTCAAGGCGCTGCTCAGACCTGGAGTTATCTGGGGTATTCATACCAGTTCCATTTCAGGAACAGGGTTTGGGGTTTTGTTCAAAACTATTCATTGTCCCAAAGATAGAAAATCTTTTTTGATTTGTCATATAAGAGTTCCTTCTTTCAGAATGGTGTTTATATGGTCTATTCTGCCTTTTTGGTCAGTAAGGGCATTATTTGTTTACAATAGATACAATAGATGCATATCTTCTTCTGTTTTCATTCAGATTATTTTCATTTTCTGACATTCTCTTTTTTTGACAAGCATTACCAATTTGTTGCTTTTCCTTCTGGTCTAGCGACAGCTCTGAGAATCTTTTCAAGGTTCTCAGTGTTTCCTTATTTGGACGATCTCGTGGTACTGGTTCAGTCTTTTTGTTCTGCAGAATCTCATACAATTCAACTTTTGTTGTTTCTTCTAAGACATGGTTGGAGGATCTTTTTATCAAAAGATCCTTGGTTGCTCAGACAAGGGTCACCTTTTTTAGGTTTCCAGATAGATTGTGTCAATGTCTTTGTCTCTAACAGACAGGAGACAATTATATTGGGTTCAGTTTGTCGGAACCTTCAGTCTCTATTATTTCCTTCAGTAGCTATATGCATGGAAGTTTTAGGTCTCATGGCTGCAGCATTGGATTAAATTCCCTTTGCTCATTTTCATATGAAACCTTTCCAGTTTTTTATGCTGAATTAATGGTGCAGGGATTCTAGGATATCATTTTTAATATCTTTGTATTCCAATGTTCAACTATCTTTGACTTGGTGGTTAGATCACCATCATATAGTTCTACGGGTCTCTTCGATTCATCCAACCTGGACCTTGATCACTACAGATGCGAGTCTTTTAGGTTGGGAGGTTGTCTGGGGATCTCTGTCAGCACTAGGGGTTTGGAAATCTCAGGAGGCGAGATTACCATTCAATATTTCGAACTCCGTGCATTCTCAGAGTTTGTCAGTTTTGGCTTCTTTTTGAAGAGAGAGATGTTATTGTTTTTCAGACAGACAATGTCACAACTGTGGCGTATGTCAATCATCAGGGTGGGACTCTCAGTCCTTAGGCTGTGAAAGAAGTATCTTGGATACTTGCTTGGGCTAAATCTAGCTCCTGTCTAATTTCTGCGGTCCATATCCCAGGTTTAGACAATTGGGAAGCGGATTATCTCTGTCAATCAAGCTTTACATCCGGGAGAATGGTCTCTTTACCCAGATGTGTTTTTTCAAATTGTTCTGATATGAGGGTTTCCAGTAATAGTTCTGATGGCATCTCATCTAAACAAGAAAACTTCCCAGGTAAGTATTCAGGTCCGGGGATCCTCAGGCGGAAACAGTGTATGCATTGACACGTCCTTGGAGTTATCAATCTGCCTATATTTTTGCTCCTTCTGGTTCTTCTTTTTAAGAGTGATTTTTCAAAATCATCATGGAGCAATCGTTTGTGCTGCTGGTGGCTCCAGCATGGCCGCTCAGGTTTTGGTATATGATTCGTGTTCGGATGTCCAGTTGCCAACCTTGGTCACTTCTATTTAGGCCAGACCTTATATCTTAAGATTCGTTTTTTCCATCAGGAAATCAAATTATTAAATTTGATAGTATGGAAATTAAAACGCTTAGTGCTTAGTCATAGAGGTTTCTCTGACTCAGTGATTAATACTATGTTGCAGGTTCGTAAATCTGTGTCTAGAAAGATTTATTATCGAGTTTGGAAGACTTACATCTTATGATGCTCTTCTCATAATTTCTCTTCGCATTCTTTTAGAATTCCTTGGATTTTATAGTTTCTTCATAAGGTTTTGTCTGCAAGTTCCTTGAAAGGACAAATCTCTGCTCTTTCTGTGCTGTTTCACAGAAAAAAATGATAATCTTTCTGATATTCATT
The DNA here is from genome assembly GCF_027579735.1 of Bombina bombina. Classification (NCBI taxonomy): domain Eukaryota; kingdom Metazoa; phylum Chordata; class Amphibia; order Anura; family Bombinatoridae; genus Bombina; species Bombina bombina. The sequence goes on from NC_069505.1 coordinate 621,975,984, forward strand.
GTTTTGTTCAGGCTTTGGTTCGTATCAAGCCTTTCATTAAGCCAATTTCTCCTCCTTGGAGTCTTAATTTGGTTCTGAGGGCTTAACAGGCTCTTTGGTTTGAGCATATGCATTCTTTGGACATTGAATTGCTTTCATGGAAAGTATTGTTCCTTTTGGCCATCTCTTCTGCTAGAAGAGTTTTTGAATTATCTGCTCTTTCTTGTGAGTCTCCTTTTCTGATTTTTCATCAGGATAAGGTGGTTTTGCTGTCTTTATTTAAATTTTTACCTCAAGTTGTGAATTCTAACAACATTAATAGAGGAATTATTGTTCCTTCCTTGTGTCCTAAATTCTAAGAATTCTTTGGAAAGATCCTTACATTCTTTGGATGTGGTCAGAGTTTTGAAATATTATGTTGAAGCTACTAAGATTTCAGAAAGACTTCTAGTATATTTGTTATCTTTTCTGGTTTTAGGAAAGGTCAGAAGGCTTCTGCCATTTCTTTGGCGTCTTGGTTAAAGCTTTTGATTCATCATGCTTATGTGGAGTCGGGTAAATCCCTGCCTCAAAGGATTACGGCTCATTCTACTAGGTCAGTTTCTACTTCCTGGGCTTTTAAGAATGAAGCTTCTGTTGATCAGATTTGCAAAGCAGCAACTTGGTCTTCTTTGCATACTTCTACTAAATTCTACCATTTAGATGTTTTTTCTTCTTCAGAAGCAGTTTTTGGTAGAAAAGTACTTCAGGCAGCTGTTTCAGTCTGATTCTTCTGCTTATATTTCAGTTTTTTTCATTATAAAGATTAAAACTTTTGATTTGGGTTGTGGATTGTTTTTTTCAGCGGAATTGGCTGTCTTTATTTTATCCCTCCCTCTCTAGTGACTCTTGCGTGGAAGTTCCACATCTTGGGTATCTGCTATCCCATACGTCACTAGCTCATGGACTCTTGCCAATTACATGAAAGAAAACATAATTTATGTAAGAACTTACCTGATAAATTCATTTCTTTCATATTGGCAAGAGTCCATGAGACACCACTCACCACTCCTATCTGGTGGCATATTAGATTGCACGCGCAGTGCCCCAAATTTGAAGTAGGAGGACCGACCAAGCATCTTTTTCCATCTCCCGGTTCCTAAAATCGATGCCATATACACGTCCCCTGATAGGGGACGTAACAGGGATTAAACTGATAAGAATAGAACTACTTAACATACCACTCCTTTCTGGTGGCACATTATATTGCACACGCAGTGCCCCAAATTTGAAGTAGGAGGACCGACCAAGCATCTTTTTTCCATCTCCCGGTTCCTAAAATCGATGCCATATACACGTCCCCTGATAGGGGACGTAACAGGGATTAAACTGATAGGAATAGTACTACTTAACACTCCTTATAATAACGCAGAGAGAGGCAACGCAGAGAGAGGAGTCTGAAGAAGAGGAGTCAGAGGAGGAAGGTGGCTTTGAGGAGGTGGAAGACCAAACACAGCAGGAGTCCCAGGGGGTTTGTTGTCACCTTTCGGGGACCCTTGGTGTTGTACGTGGCTGGGTGGAGGAAGAGACCTTCAATGACATCAGTGAGGACAAGGAACGGGACATGGCTAGCTTGGTATCCAACCTTGTGCAAATGGGGAGTTTGCGGTTGTGCAAATGGACTGTTTGCGGTTGTTTGCGGTGCGTTAAAGGGACAGTCTAGGCCAAAATAAACTTTCATGATTCCGATAGAGCATATAATTTTTAACAATTTTCCAATTTACTTTTATCACCAATTTTGCTTTGTTCTCTTGGTATTCTTAGTTGAAAGCTTAACCTAGGAGGTTCATATGCTAATTTCTTTGACCTTGAAGCCCACTTCTTTCAGATTGCATTTAAACAGTTTTTCACCACTAGAGGGTGTTAGTTCACGTATTTCATATAGATAACACTGTGCTCGTGCACGAGAAGTTATCTGGGAGCAGGCACTGACTGGCTAGACTGCAAGTCTGTCAAAAGAACTGAAAAAAAGGGCAGTTTGCAGAGGCTTAGATACAAGATAATCACAGAGGTTAAAAGTATATTATTATAAATGTGTTAGTTATGCAAAACTGGGAAATGGGTAATAAAGGGATTATCTATCTTTTAAAACAATAAAAATTCTGGTGTAGACTGTCCCTTTAAACGGGGAGTTTGGTCTGTCACTGTGAAGCGGGCGTAACCCTTACAATACCTGATCGATACAACATCATACCTGATGTTTTAAAGCACGTTATTCCAAACAATTTAGGAATGTTAGGTGATTTATGCCCTTTATGGCTTAAAACCAGACTCTGCATCAACTATGTAATTTTCCATGGGAGTTTTGCCATGGATCCCCCTCCGGCATGCCACAGTCCAGGTGTTAGTCCCCTTGAAACAACTTTTCCATCACTATTGTGGCCAGAAAGAGTCCCTGTGGGTTTTAAAGTTTGCCTGCCTATTGAAGTCTATGGCGGTTCGCCCGGTTTGCCCGTTCGCGAACAGTTGTGGAATTTCGCGTTCGCCGTTCGCGAACCCAAAATTTTATGTTTGCGACATCACTAGTTACTATGTGTATATACATATATATTTATGTGTTACTATTTGTATATACATATATATTTATGTGTTACTATGTGTATATACATATATATGTGTTAGTATGTGTATATACATATATAATAAAATATTGTAAAGAGAAGTCATAACTAAATTTAATAGTTATGAAAAAGAATGACAAGGCAGCACTCAGATTGCATTGAAAACAAGTGGTTTATTTCTTTCATGTAATTGGCAAGAGTCCATGAGCTAGTGACGTATGGGATATACATTCCTACCAGGAGGGGCAAAGTTTCCCAAACCTCAAAATGCCTATAAATACACCCCTCACCACACCCACAATTCAGTTTTACAAACTTTGCCTCCCATGGAGGTGGTGAAGTAAGTTTGTAATAGATTTCTACGTTGATATGCGCTTCGCAGCAGGCTGAAGCCCGGTTTTCCTTTCAGAGTGCAGTGAATGTCAGAGGGATGTGAAGAGTGTATTGCCTATTTGAATACCATGGTCTTCCCCTAGGGGATCTATTTCATAGGTTCTCTGTTATCGGTCGTAGAGATTTCTTCTACTACCTCCCTTTTCAGATTGACGATATACTCTTATATACCATTACCTCTACTGATTCTCGTTTCAGTACTGGTTTGGCTATCTACTTTATGTAGATGAGTGTCTTTGGGTAAGTAAGTCTTATTTTATTTATGACACTCTCAGCTATGGTTTGGCACTTTATATGTAAAGTTCTAAATATATGTTTTATACTTATATTTGCCATGATTCAGGTCAATCAGTTTATTTTCCTTCTTTCAGACTGTCAGTTTCATTTTTTGGGAAAATGCATATGAATGAAATATTTTTCTTACCTAAAATTTTCAATTGACTTGTTTCCTTTAAATTGCGGGCTGTTAGGCTCGCGGGTGCAAAAAATGCTAGAATTTATTGCGTCATTTTTGGCGCGAGACTTTTTTGGCGCGAGATTGACGTTTGACTTCAATGACGTTATTTCCGGCGTCGTAGTTGACGGCGGAAGTTTTCACGTAGTTGCGTCATTTTTGACTCTCGTGTTTATTACAGACGTTTTTGGCGCTAAAAAATATGTGGGCGTCATACTTGGCGCCAGTTTTTTTACATTATTTAAGTCTCACTTTTTAGTTGCTTCTGGTTTCTAGAGGCTTGTTCTGTTTGCATTTTTTCCCATTCCTGAAACTGTCATTTAAGGAATTTGATAATTTTGCTTTATATGTTGTTTTTCTATTACATATTGCAAGATATTCCGAAAACTGTTCCTGTATCAGAAAATACTTTTGGATTCCTGATGACTGATATCAGTCCTACCAAAGCTAAGTTCATTTATTTTAATGTTATGAATTTTATCTTTACCTATGGTTTGTAATAAGTTATCATGATAAACTTTTACATGCAGAGTCCATTAGTATTTATGCATTATCTATTGCTATTCTTTTTACATCTAATGTACAAGATATACCTAGGAATCTATGAGAATGTTTTTCTGATTCTATCCTAAAGGATTTGTCTGACATCCCGCCTTCTAATAAAATTTATAGGTCTTTTTTAAAATTCTCATTTAGTTGATGCATTTTTAAATGACCGACAGCATACTGAATTATCCTTCTCTGATGATGTTTTTTCTCATTTAGAATATACTTCATCAGATATTTGACACTAACAAATCTACTTTTTTATTTTTAGAGTACATTCGTTGTTGAAAAGGTGTTGATTATATTGGATATTGAGGAGTCTAGTTCTTTTGATTTAAGACTAGCTAACATTTAAATTCTGCTCATTAACCTTCTGTGGTTTCTTCAGAGGTTTTTTTCCCAGTTCATTATACTAGGGAATGGAATAGGCCTGGGAATTCTTTTATTCCTTCTTTAAGGTTTTTAAATTGTATCCTTTGCCGGCAGTTAGTTTAAAGTTTTGAGGAAGATCCCCAAAGTTAATGGGGCTATCTCTACTCTTGCTAAACATACTACTATTCATGGAAAATAGTATTTATTTTTTTCCTTCAGATGGGAAACTTGTATCTTATTTAAGGAAAATTATTTTATTTCAGGTCCTTTTCTTTGGCCTGCAATTTATTTGGCTGATGTTGCAAATGCTTCAACTTTCTGGTTGGATACTTTAGTGCAACAAGTATCGGATTATGATTTGTTTTAGCATTGTTAAGTTGATCAACATGCTAATAATTTCATTTGTGTCGTCATTTTTTTGATATTTTCACAATTGAGGTTTAATCTATGTCTTTAGCTATTTTTAGCTAGAAGAACTTTGTGACTTAATCTTGGAATGCTAATTTGATTTCTAAAATTCATATTTCTTTTTTTCCAAGGTAATCAATTATTTGGTTCACAATTGGATTCAATTTTTTCCAACTGTTACTCTGGGGAAGGGAGTTTTTTGTTGCTTCAAGATTGAGTTCTAAGAGTAAATCTTAAGCTTATATTAGTTTGTTCTTAATAAGGAATGGAATCTTAATTCTTCCCCAAGTAACATGTTTATAATTGGAAGCTTTCTTCAACATGGAATTAATTTAAGCTATTTAAAAGATCAAAGTCAGCCCCCCAGATTTGCATGTAGGTGCATTTTTTTATTCCAGTTTAGCTGGTAAGGGGCAGGTTTTGACTTTTTTAAATTTGTTTGGTTCAATTCGGTCCAAACTTCTTAGATTGGGGTTCTGAATAGGATTCAGAGTAAAACCACTTGTGAGAAGTTTTTTCTCTCTAGCATATTCCAGCTATTCCAGTAAAGGCTCACACTTTTCTGAAGTATGTTTCAGACCTGTATGTGTTGGGTACTTGTGAGGCGCGGCTGGTTACCCGTTGGGGTCTCAAGGCGCTGCTCAGACCTGGAGTTATCTGGGGTATTCATACCAGTTCCATTTCAGGAACAGGGTTTGGGGTTTTGTTCAAAACTATTCATTGTCCCAAAGATAGAAAATCTTTTTTGATGTGTCATATAAGAGTTCCTTCTTTCAGAATGGTGTTTATATGGTCTATTCTGCCTTTTTGGTCAGTAAGGGCATTATTTGTTTACAATAGATACAATAGATGCATATCTTCTTCTGTTTTCATTCAGATTATTTTCATTTTCTGACATTCTCTTTTTTTGACAAGCATTACCAATTTGTTGCTTTTCCTTCTGGTCTAGTGACAGCTCTGAGAATCTTTTCAAGGTTCTCAGTGTTTCCTTATTTGGACGATCTCGTGGTACTGGTTCAGTCTTTTTGTTCTGCAGAATCTCATACAATTCAACTTTTGTTGTTTCTTCTAAGACATGGTTGGAGGATCTTTTTATCAAAAGATCCTTGGTTGCTCAGACAAGGGTCACCTTTTTTAGGTTTCCAGATAGATTGTGTCAATGTCTTTGTCTCTAACAGACAGGAGACAATTATATTGGGTTCAGTTTGTCGGAACCTTCAGTCTCTATTATTTCCTTCAGTAGCTATATGCATGGAAGTTTTAGGTCTCATGGCTGCAGCATTGGATTAAATTCCCTTTGCTCATTTTCATATGAAACCTTTATAGTTTTTTATGCTGAATTAATGGTGCAGGGATTCTAGGATATCATTTTTAATATCTTTGAATTCCAATGTTCAACTATCTTTGACTTGGTGGTTAGATCACCATCATATAGTTCTACGGGTCTCTTCGATTCATCCAACCTGGACCTTGATCACTACAGATGCGAGTCTTTTAGGTTGGGAGGCTGTCTGGGGATCTCTGTCAGCACTAGGGGTTTGGAAATCTCAGGAGGCGAGATTACCATTCAATATTTCGAACTCCGTGCATTCTCAGAGTTTGTCAGTTTTGGCTTCTTTTTGAAGAGAGAGATGTTATTGTTTTTCAGACAGACAATGTCACAACTGTGGCGTATGTCAATCATCAGGGTGGGACTCTCAGTCCTTAGGCTGTGAAAGAAGTATCTTGGATACTTGCTTGGGCTAAATCTAGCTCCTGTCTAATTTCTGCGGTCCATATCCCAGGTTTAGACAATTGGGAAGCGGATTATCTCTGTCAATCAAGCTTTACATCCGGGAGAATGGTCTCTTTACCCAGATGTGTTTTTTCAAATTGTTCTGATATGAGGGTTTCCAGTAATAGTTCTGATGGCATCTCATCTAAACAAGAAAACTTCCCAGGTAACTATTCAGGTCCGGGGATCCTCAGGCGGAAACAGTGTATGCATTGACACGTCCTTGGAGTTATCAATCTGCCTATATTTTTGCTCCTTCTGGTTCTTCTTTTTAAGAGTGATTTTTCAAAATCATCATGGAGCAATCATTTGTGCTGCTGGTGGCTCCAGCATGGCCGCTCAGGTTTTGGTATATGGTTCGTGTTCGGATGTCCAGTTGCCAACCTTGGTCACTTCTATTTAGGCCAGACCTTATATCTTAAGATTCGTTTTTTCCGTCAGGAAATCAAATTATTAAATTTGATAGTATGGAAATTAAAACGCTTAGGCCTAGATTTAGAGTTCGGCGGTAGCCGTCAAAACCAGCGTTAGAGGCTCCTAACGCTGGTTTTGGGCGCCCGCTGGTATTTGGAGTCAGTGATTAAAGGGTCTAACGCTCACTTTTCAGCCGCGACTTTTCCATACCGCAGATCCCCCTACGCCATTTGCGTAGCCTATCTTTTCAATGGGATCTTTCTAACGCTGGTATTTAGAGTCGTTTCTGCAGTGAGCGTTAGAGCTCTAACGACAAGATTCCAGCCGCCTGAAAATAGCAGGAGTTAAGAGCTTTCTGGCTAACGCCGGTTTATAAAGCTCTTAACTACTGTACCCTAAAGTACACTAACACCCATAAACTACCTATGTACCCCTAAACCGAGGTCCCCCCACATCGCCGCCACTCGATTAAAATTTTTAACCCCTAATCTGCCGACCGCCACCTACGTTATACTTATGTACCCCTAATCTGCTGCCCCTAACACCGCCGACCCCTGTATTATATCTATTAACCCCTAACTTGCCCCCCACAACGTCGCCGCAAGCTACTTAAAATAATTAACCCCTAATCTTCCGACCGCAAATCGCCGCCACCTACGTTATCCCTATGTACCCCCTAATCTGCTACCCCTAACATCGCCGACCCCTATGTTATATTTATTAACCCCTAATCTGCCCCCCACAACGTCGCCGACACCTACCTACACTTATTAACCCCTAATCTGCCGAGCGGACCTGAGCGCTACTATAATAAAGTTATTAACCCCTAATCCGCCTCACTAACCCTATCATAAATAGTATTAACCCCTAATCTGCCCTCCCTAACATCGCCGACACCTACCTTCAATTATTAACCCCTAATCTGCCGACCGGAGCTCACCGCTATTCTAATAAATGTATTAACCCCTAAAGCTAAGTCTAACCCTAACACTAACACCCCCCTAAGTTAAATATAATTTTTATCTAACGAAATAAATTAACTCTTATTAAATAAATAATTCCTATTTAAAGCTAAATACTTACCTGTAAAATACATCCTAATATAGCTACAATATAAATTATAATTATATTATAGCTATTTTAGGATTAATATTTATTTTACAGGCAACTTTGTAATTATTTTAACCAGGTACAATAGCTATTAAATAGTTAAGAACTATTTAATAGTTACCTAGTTAAAATAATTACAAATTTACCTGTAAAATAAATCCTAACCTAAGATATAATTAAACCTAACACTACCCTATCAATAAAATAATTAAATAAACTACCTACAATTACCTACAATTAACCTAACACTACACTATCAATACATTAATTAAAACACAATTGCTACAAATAAATAAAATTAAATAAACTATCTAAAGTACAAAAAATAAAAAAGAACTAAGTTACAGAAAATAATAAAATATTTACAAACATAAGAAAAATATTACAACAATTTTAAACTAATTACACCTACTCTA
>NC_069505.1:621984549-622014549 GCF_027579735.1 Bombina bombina
GTCTTAGGCTTGTTGAAGAGATAGAGGCTATGAGGCCTATGATTCCATCAGATTTCATGGGTCAGCCTTTAAAAATATTACATTTAATTTCAAATAATGACATAGCCTCCTGCTGCCCAAATGTATTTATTGCTCTAAGAATATTGTTAACAATCCCTGTAACAGTCGCATCAGGAGAAAGAAGTTTTTCAAAATTAAAGTTAATGAAAAATGATTTGAGGTCCAATATGGGGCAAAACAGGCTAAATCATTTAGTAGTACTGTCAGTTTAAGTTGATGAATCAAGGAGCCTAATCTTTGAACCACTTTTAAAGGAATTTGCAGACAAAAAAGCCCGAAAAGTTAGTCTAAACAATTATAACTAACTGTAAAGCAAATAATGTGCTTGGCTGTATATGGTAATAATGTTTGTTGCTTTTTTTATCATTTGTTTACACAATACCCAGTTCAAATAAACTGTCACTGATATTGATTCACAGTATACTTTGTAATATTTATATACAGAAATATTGGTCCACTAGTACAAACTTTTAGAGGTCTAATAATTCGGATATTCGTATCGAACCGAATTTCCGAATTAAAATAGTGCCGAATCTACCGAATAAATCCGAATTACTTCGGATTTATTCGGATTTATTCAGATTTATTCGGTAGATTCGGATGGCCATGGATTACACTAGTATTGTACAGTATATTAGGTTATATCACTCTGCTATGGGTTACACCTAATATACAGTACATAATACTAGTCTAATCCCACCTAACACTTACCGAAAATCCGAATTTCCGAACCGAACCGAATCGAACCGAATCCAGCCGAATTTATTCGAATCTGAATGAATCCGAAACAAATCCGAACCGAATTTATTCGAATCCGAATGAATCCGAAACAAATCCGAACCGAATCGATTCAAATTTTTCCGAATTCAAATCGCTCCGAACCGAAATCCGAATCGATTCGAATCGATCCGAACCAAATTTTTTCGCCATGCACATGTCTAGAAAATAGGTCATAAGTAGTTAACATTAAACCTTTTATTTATTTTTCACAGCCAAACCTATCATTTATTTATTTTTCCTTTTTTACAGTCAAACAACGCCCGTTTCAGCTCTCATGGACGACTGACTTCTTGTCTTTATATTGTAGGAATAGCAATTCCATTTTCAAAGGTTGTTTGTGGTTTAATATATTGAAGTCCCTTTTACGGGAATTTTGATGAAAAAAGTCAGGTCGTTTTGAAACACAAGTTTTCATTTGTATAATATCATAACATATATTTTTTTGAGGTCCTGTTGACCATCTTGGTTGCCCACGCAATGTAAGTTTATTTTTTTGGGGTTTAGTAGAACTTTTTGGTAAATTTTGATCTTGTGATACAAGAACACGTTAGAAAGCGACACAAATCATGATCACTATCTTGGGTAAAAATATTGCAATCTAGCTAATGTATATCAGCAGTTAAAAGCATTTAAAAAAAAATCTACCTGTAAAAAGCACAACAAATGAATCTCTTTAATGCAGTCAAAAAGAAACTTACGGCTAGATTTAGAGTTTTGTCGGTAACGACCCGAAAAACTAACGCCCGCGTTTTACTGGCCGCACCATAAAAATAACTCTGGTATTGAGAGTCCAAAAAAAGGCTGCGTTAGGCTCCAAAAAAGGAGCGTAGAGCATTTTTAACGCAGCTTCAACTCTCGATACCAGAGTTGCTTACGCAAGCGGCCAGCCTCAAAAACGTGCTCGTGCACGATTCCCCCATAGGAAACAATGGGGCTGTTTGAGCTGAAAAAAAACCTAACACCTGCAAAAAAGCAGCGTTAAGCTCCTAACGCGGCCCCATTGTTTCCTATGGGGGAACACTTCCTACGTCTGCACCTAACACCCTAACATGTACCCAGAGTCTAAACACCCCTACCCTTACACTTATTAACCCCTAATCTGCCGCCCCCGCTATCGCTGACCCCTGCATATTATTTTTAACCCCTAATCTGCCGCTCCGTAAACCGCCGCTACTTACATTATAGCTATGTACCCCTAATCTGCTGCCCCTAACACCGCCGACCCCTATATTATATTTATTAACCCCTAATCTGCCGCCCACAACGTCGCCGCAAGCAACCTACACTTATTAACCCCTAATCTGCCGACCGCCAAGCGCCGCCACCTACGTTATCCTTATGTACCCCTAATCTGCTGCCCCTAACACCGACGACCCCTATATTATATTTATTAACCCCTAATCTGCCCCCCTCAACGTCGCCTACACCTGCCTACACTTATTAACCCCTAATCTGCCGAGCGGACCGCACCGCTACTATAATAAATGGATTAACCCCTAAATCTAAGTCTAACCCTAACACTAACACCCCCCTAACTTAAATATAATTTAAATATAACGAAATTAATTAACTCTTATTAAATAAATTATTCCTATTTAAAGCTAAATACTTACCTGTAAAATAAACCCTAATATAGCTACAATATAAATTATAATTACATTGTAGCTATTTAGGATTAATATTTATTTTACAGGCAAACTTTGTATTATTTTAACCAGGTACACATAGCTATTAAATAGTTAAGAACTATTTAATAGTTACCTAGTTAAAATAATAACAAAATTACCTGTAAAATAAATCCTACACCTAAGTTACAATTAAACCTAACACTACACTATCATTAAATTAATTAAATAAATACCTACAAATACCTACAATAAACCTAACACTACACTATCAATAAATAAATTAAATACATTCCTACAAATAACTACAATGAAATAAAACTAACTAAAGTACAAAAAATAAAAAGAACTAAGTTACAAAAAATAAAAAATATTTACAAATCACTGAAAAAAATATTACAACAATTTTTAAACTAATTACACCTACTCTAAGCCCCCTAATAAAATAACAAAGGACCCCCAAAATAAAAAAATGCCCTACCCTATTCTAAATTAATAAAGTTAAAAGCTCTTTTACCTTACCAGCCCTGAACAGGGCCCTTTGCGGGGCATGCCCAAGAAAATCAGCTCTTTTGCCTGTAAAAATAAAAACATACAATACCCCCCCCCCCAACATTACAACCCACACCCACATACCCCTAATCTAACCCAAACCCCCCTTAAATAAACCTAACACTAAGCCCCTGAAGATCTTCCTACCTTGTCTTCACTAACCAGGTATCACCGATCCGTCCTGGCTCCAAAATCTTCATCCAACCCAAGCGGGGGGTTGGCGATCCATCATCCGGTGCTGAAGAGGTCCAGAAGAGGCTCCAAAGTCTTCCTCCTATCCGGCAAGAAGAGAATAGGATTCTACTCAGCCAATCGGAATTAAGGTAGGAATATTCTGATTGGCTGATGGAATCAGCCAATCAGAATCAAGTTCAATCCGATTGGCTGATCCAATCAGCCAATCAGATTGAGCTCGCATTCTATTGGCTGATCGGCAACAGCCAATAGAATGCGAGCTCAATCTGATTACCTACAATAAAAATCTGATTACCTACAATAAACCTAACACTACACTATCAATAAATAAATTAAATACAATTCCTACAAATAACTACAATGAAATAAACTAACTAAGGTACAAAAAATAAAAAAGAACTAAGTTACAAAAAATAAAAAAATATTTACAAACATCTGAAAAATATTACAACAATTTTAAACTAATTACACCTACTCTAAGCCCCCTAATAAAATAACAAAGACCCCCAAAATAAAAAAATGCCCTACCCTATTCTAAATTAATAAAGTTAAAAGCTCTTTTACCTTACCAGCCCTGAACAGGGCCCTTTGCGGGGCATGCCCCAAGAAAATCAGCTCTTTTGCCTGTAAAAAAAAACATACAATACCCCCCCCCAACATTACAACCCACCACCCACATACCCCTAATCTAACCCAAACCCCCCTTAAATAAACCTAACACTAAGCCCCTGAAGATCTTCCTACCTTGTCTTCACCTAACCAGGTATCACCGATCCGTCCTGGCTCCAAAATCTTCATCCAACCCAAGCGGGGGTTGGCGATCCATCATCCGGTGCTGAAGAGGTCCAGAAGAGGCTCACAAAGTCTTCCTCCTATCCGGCAAGAAGAGGACATCCGGACCGGCAACCATCTTCATCCAAGCGGCATCTTCTATCTTCTTCCATCCGGCAAGGAGCGGGTCCATCTTGAAGCAGCCGACGCGGATCCATCCTCTTCTTCTGACGACTTCCCGACGAATGACGGTTTCCTTTAAGGGACGTCCATCCAAGATGGCGTCCTCGAATTCCGATTGGCTGATAGGATTCTATCAGCCAATCGGAAATTAAGGTAGGAATATTCTGATTGGCTGATGGAATCAGCCAATCAGGAATCAAGTTCAATCCGATTGGCTGATCCAATCAGCCAATCAGATTGAGCTCGCATTCTATTGGCTGATCGGAACAGCCAATAGAATGCGAGCTCAATCTGATTGGCTGATTGGATCAGCCAATCGGATTGAACTTGATTCTGATTGGCTGATTCCATCAGCCAATCAGAATATTCCTACCTTAATTCCGATTGGCTCGATAGAATCCTATCAGCCATCGGAATTCGAGGGACGCCATCTTGGATGACGTCCCTTAAAGGAACCGTCATTCGTCGGGAAGTCGTCAGAAGAAGAGGATGGATCCGCGTCGGCTGCTTCAAGATGGACCCGCTCCCTTGCCGGATGGAAGAAGATAGAAGATGCCGCTTGGATGAAGATGTGTTTGCCGGTCCGGATGTCCTCTTCTTGCCGGATAGGAGGAAGACCTTTGGAGCCTCTTTCTGGACCTCTTCAGCACCGGATGATGGATCGCCAACCCCCGCTTTGGGTTTGGATGAAGATTTTGGAGCCAGGACGGATCGGTGATACCTTGGTTAGGTGAACGACCAGGTAGGAAGATCTTCAGGGGCTTAGTGTTAGGTTTATTTAAGGGGGGTTTGGGTAGATTAGGGGTATCGTGGGTGGTGGGTTGTAATGTTGGGGGGGGGGTATTGTATGTTTTTTTTTACAGGCAAAAGAGCTATTTTCTTGGGGCATGCCCCGCAAAGGCCCTGTTCAGGGCTGGTAAGGTAAAAGAGCTTTTAACTTTATTAATTTAGAATAGGGTAGGGCATTTTTTTATTTTGGGGGTCTTTGTTATTTTATTAGGGGGCTTAGAGTAGGTGTAATTAGTTTAAAATTGTTGTAATATTTTTTCAGATGTTTGTAAATATTTTTTTATTTTTTGTAACTTAGTTCTTTTTATTTTTTGTACCTTAGTTAGTTATTTCATTTGTAGTTATTTGTAGGAATTGTATTTAATTTATTTATTGATAGTGTAGTGTTAGGTTTTATTGTAGGTAATTGTAGTATTTTATTTAATTAATTTAATGATAGTGTAGCTGTTAGGTTTAATTGTAACTTAGGTTAGGATTTATTTTACAGGTAATTTTGTAATTATTTTAACTAGGTAACTATTAAATAGTTCTTAACTATTTAATAGCTATTGTACCTGGTTAAAATAATTACTAAGTTGCCTGTAAAATAAATATTAATCCTAAAATAGCTACAATGTAATTATAATTTATATTGTAGCTGTATTAGGATTTATTTTACAGGTAAGTATTTAGGTTTAAATAGGAATAATTTATTTAATAAGAGTTAATTAATTTCGTTAGATTTAAATATATTTAAGTTAGGGGGGTGTTAGTGTTAGGGTTACGACTTAGCTTTAGGGGTTAATCCCATTTATTAGAATAGCGGTGAGCTTCCTCCGGTCGGCAGATTAGGGGTTAATAATTGAAGTTAGGTGTCGGCGATGTTAGGGAGGGCAGTTTAGGGGTTAATACTATTTATTATAGGTTAGTGAGGCGGTTTAGGGTTAATACATTTATTATAGTAGCGGTGCGGTGCCGCTCGGCAGATTAGGGGTTAATCAGTGTAGTTAGGTGTCGGCGACGTTGAGGGGGGCAGATTAGGGGGTTAATAAATATAATATAGTGGTCGCGGTGTTAGGGCAGCAGATTGAGGGGCTCATAGCTATAATGTAGGTGGCGGCGCTTTGCGGTCGGCAGATTAGGGGTTAATATTGTAAGTAGCTGGCGGGTCGCGACGTTGTGGGGGGCAGGTTAGGGGTTAATAAATATAATATAGGGTCGGCGGTGTTAGGGGCAGCAGATTAGGGGTACATAGCTATAATGTAGGTGGCGGCGCTTTGCGGTCGGCAGATTAGGGGTTAATTATTGTAAGTAGCTGGCGGCGACGTTGTGGGGGGCAGGTTAGGGGTTAATAAATTATAAATATAGGGGTCGGCGGTGTTAGGGGCAGCAGATTAGGGGTACATAGGGATACTTAGCTGGCGGCACTTTGCGGTCGGCAGATTAGGGGTTAAAAAAAAAAACCGAGTGGCAGGTTTTTGTGGGGGGACCTAAGTTTAGGGGTACATAGGTAGTTTATGGGTGTTAGGGTACTTTAGGGTACAGTAGTTAAGAGCTTTATGAACCGGCGTTAGCCCAGAAAGCTCTTAACTCCTGCTTTTTTTCTGCGGCTGGAGTTTTGTCGTTAGAGCTCTAACGCTCACCTTCAGAAACGACTCAAAATACCGGAGTTAGGAAGATCCCATTGAAAAGATAGGATACGCAATTGACGTAAGGGGATCTGCGGTATGGAAAAGTCGCGGCTGAAAAGTGAGCGGTTAGACCCTTTTTTAAGTGACTCCAATACCGGCGGTAGCCTAAAACCAGCGTTAGGAGCCTCTAACGCTGGTTTTCACGGCTACCGCCAAACTCCAAATCTAGGTCTTAGCTTTTTGTTCACACTTTGTGCCTGTCATATAGTTATATTTTAGTGTTGTATAACATGTCTAAAATGTGTCAGCTTTTAAGTCATACTTTACACAATATTAAACTGACTCGATGTCACTTCTTGTTCTCTCTTTATATTGTAAGAATAGTAATTCCACTGTCAACGGCTATTTGTGGTTTAATATATATTCAGGTCCCTTTAAAGGGAAGTTGTTGAAACACTACTCAGGTAGTCTTCAAGCCATTATCTTTATCTATTTTATTGTTAAAGAGTAATCCTTTATGATAATTAAGGATCCATTAAAATGTAATATCAAACTAAAGTTTATCATGTAACCAAATTATTAAAAGGCTTAGAAATGTATTTAATATATTTGTAATTGTATAAGCCTTTATTTGTATGCTTACATATTTTTGATTAAATAATTCTCATGACCTCTCTGTCAATACTATCATAGTATGTATGACTGTTTATTTGGTTTGTAACTTGAGGTTTGAATCACTGTAATCTTCTTGTCCCCAAAAAATAAGGCTAGTTCAACTGTTCTTAATTGACAACAGTGATATATAATGGTATATTGCAATATATACAATGTTATAGTGCTCCACATTTGTGGAATTAATTTTTTTTTAAATAAACTGTTGTGCATTACCATATATATTTCTCCCCTTTTTTTTTTATAAAAAAAATTGGGGGCGTGGTTGGGGCGGGGAGATAGGGGGCCCCTATTTGTCATCCTGTCTCGGGCCCCACAATGGTTAGGGCCAGCCCTGTTCACAGCTAATCACAAGTTCTTTATCCTTGAGAAATAAACCTAATATCTGTCTTAAGTGAAAATAAAATGTGCTTATAAAGGGGAAATAAGTGGTAACAATTCGATACCGACCAAAAAACAAATACTCAATGTCAACAGTCCTCTGATGCAAAGTGGGACATCTTTATTTGTAGAAAGATCCTGAACAATGACATAGCATAAATCCATATACAATATGATACACTGTCACACCTGAGTTGATCCTACTCATGTGTGAGGGAGCTATAGGGTAAGCGCTCAACAAATAAATCTCCTGCTATAACAGCATACAGTTTATTAAAAATAGTAAAAACAGACATCACTAAGGGTATGGCAGCTTAGGCATACACCACAAGCCCTTTGATAATGAACTACAAAAACACAGTGGGCAGTTATCAAAGAACTCATATACACGTAATGTGGGTGTATGCCTAAGCTGCTATACCCTTAGTGATGTCTGTTTTTACTATTTTTAATAAACTGTATGCTGTTAAAACAGGAGATTTATTTATTGAGCGCTTACCCTATAAGTAGTTGTAGCTCCCTCACACGTGAGTTGTGAAAATGCTTGCCCAGGAATGTAAACCTCAGAAATTGATGATGATCCCTATGAATAGGAATATAAAGATAAGCATCTTTCAGATCTATAGAGCACATGTTTGTGTTGGGATTTGGCCCAGAGTTTGCTAAATTAAGGTTGACAAAAAAAAAGAAAGAAAGGGACTTGTGGCTAGCAGCCATCTTTTTAAACTCCTGAGTGGCTGTAAAAGATGCAACCGGCTTTGTGCCACAACAGTAGACATAAGGAACAAAATCATTGTGATTGGCAAGTTGAACAATGTTACAATCTCACATATGCCTAAAGTGATGAGTGGAAAAAATAGATGATAGACAGATAAATAGATAGATAGATATATGATTAATAGATAGATGGAAAGATAAATAGATAGATGATAGATAGATTAGATATAGATAGATAATAAATGTATATTTTGATAGATAGATTAATAGATAGATAGATAGATAGATGATAGATAGATAGATAGATTATATATAGATAGATAATGTATAGATTTAGATAGATAGATAGATTAGAAATAGATAGATAATATATAAATATATGGATAGATAGATAGATAGATAGATAGATAGATAGATTAGCTATAGATAGATAATAAATGTATATTTTGATAGATTAATAGATAGCTAGATAGATAGATAATATATACAGTGGGGCAAAAAAGTATTTAGTCAGCCAACAATTGTGCAAGTTCTCCCACTTAAGAAGATGAGAGAGGCCTGTAATTTTCATCATAGGTATACCTCAACTATGAGAGACAAAATGTGGAAACAAATCCAGACAATCAAATTGTATGATTTGGAAAGAATTTATTTGCATATTATGGTGGAAAATAAGTATTTGGTCACCTGCAAACAAGCAAGATTTCTGGCTCTCACAGACCTGTATCTTCTTCTTTTAGAGGCTCCTCTGTCCTCCACTCATTACCTGTATTAATGGCACCTGTTTGAACTTGTTATCAGTATAAAAGACACCTGTCCATAACCTCAAACAGTCACACTCCAAACTCCACTATGGTGAAGACCAAAGAGATGTCGAAGGACACCAGAAACAAAATTGTAGACCTGCACCAGGCTGGGAAGACTGAATCTGCAATAGGCAAGCAGCTTGGTGTGAAGAAATCAACTGTGGGAGCAATAATTAGAAAATGGAAGACATATAAGACCACTGATAATCTTTCTCGATCTGGGTCTCCACGCAAGATCTCACCCCGTGGGGTCAAAATGATCACAAGAACGGTGAGCAAACATCCCAGAACCACATGGGTGGACCTAGTAAATGACCTGCAGAGAGCTGGGACCAACGTAACAAAGTCTACCATCAGTAACACACTACGCCGCCAGGGACTCAGATCCTGCAGTGCCAGACGTGTCCCCCTGCTTAAGCCAGTACATGTCCGGGCCCGTCTGAAGTATGCTAGAAATCATTTGGATGATCCAGAAGCGGATTGGGAGAATGTCATATGGTCAGATGAAACCAAAGTAGAACTGTTTGGTAGAAACACAACTCGTCGTGTTTGGAGGAGAGAGAATGCTGAGTTGCAACCAAAGAACACTATACCTACTGTGAAGCATGGGGGTGTCAACATCATGTTTTGGGGCTGTTTCTCTGCAAAGGGAACAGGACAACTGATCCATGTACATGAAAGAATGAATGGGGCCATTTATCGTGAGATTTTGAGTGCAAACCTCCTTCCATCAGCAAGGGCATTGAAGATGAAATGTGACTGGGTCTTTCAGCATGACAATGATCCCAAACACACCGCCCGGGCAATGAAGGAGTGGCTTCGTAAGAAGCATTTCAAGGTCCTGGAGTGGCCTAGCCAGTCTCCAGATCTCAACCCCATAGAAAACCTTTGGAGGGAGTTGAAATTCTGTGTTGCCCAGCGACAGCCCCAAAACATCACTGCTCTAGAGAAGATCTGCATGCAGGAATGGGCCAACATACCAGCAACAGTGTGTGACAACCTTGTGAAGACTTACAGAAAACGCTTGACCTCTGTCATTGCCAACAAAGTATATATAACAAAGTATTGAGATTAACTTTTGATATTGACCAAATACTTATTTTCCACTATAATTTGCAAATAAATTCTTTCCAACTCAGACAATGTGATTGTCTGGATTTGTTTCCACATTTTGTCTCTCATAGCTGAGGTATACCTACGATGAAAATTACAGGCCTCTCTCATCTTCTTAAGTGGGAGAACTTGCACAATTGGTGGCTGACTAAATACTTTTTTGCCCCACTGTAGATAGAGAGATAGATAGATAATATATAGATTTAGATAGATAGATTAGAAATAGATAGATAATATATAAATATATGTTTAGATATATTAGATATAGATAAAAAATAAATGTATATTTTGATAGATAGATTGAGAGATAGATAGATAAATAGAAATAGATTGATAATAGATATATATTTAGAAAGATAGATTAGATAGATAGATAGATAATATATATATATATATATATATATATATATATATATATAGATGATAGATAGATAGATAGATAGATAGATAGATTAGAGATAGATTAAATATAAATAGATAGATAGATAGATCGATAGATTAGAGATAGATATAGATAGATAGATAGATAGATAGATAGATAGATAGATAGAATTAGATAGATAGATTAGATATAGAAAGATAGATGATAAATCATAGATAGATAGATAAATAGATAGATAGATAAATAGATCTGCTGCCACAATCTCTGTTTTCTGCCTGGTAGATTACAAGTTATGCGCATTAGAGGGTATTTAACGAACACAACAAAAGTTGCGTTATTTTACCCTCCATAGCGCTGCAATTACAAGTTTTCAAACAGTCAGCTTGTGCATGCGATATGGTTGCGTTGAGCTCCATACCGCACAAAATACAAGTGCTGTTTTGACGTGCTCGTGCACGCTTTCCCCATAGACATCAATGGTCTTTATCCAGTCGGCGAGGTCTTCATCCGTCCAGGCGGCGTCTTCTATCTTCATCCCGGCTGCGTCTTCTATCTTCATTCCAGCAGCGTGGAGCAGGTCCATCCTGAAGACATCCGGCGCAGAGCATCCTCTTCATATGGTCGCCACTGTATACTGAATCTTCAATGCAAGGGAGCCTTTTCAAAATGGCGTCCGTTGCATTCCTATTGGCTGATTTGATTTTTTAAATTCAAATCAGCCAATAGGATGAGAGCTACTGAAATCCTATTGGCTGTTCAAATCAGCCAATAGGATGAGAGCTACTAAATTTCTATTGGCTATTCAAATCAGCCATTAGAATTTCAAAAATCAAATCAGCCTATAGGAATGCAAGGGGCGCCATTTTGAAAAGGCTCCCTTGCATTGAAGATTCAGTATAGGGCAACGACCGTGTGAAGAGGACGCTCCACGGCGGATGTCTCAGGATGGACCTGCTCCGCACCCCCGGGATGTAGGTAGAAGATGCCCCCTGGATGAAGATAATAGACGCCGCCTAGATGGATGAAGACCTCGCCACCTGGATGAAGACCTCTCACTGCCTGGATGTCCGGACTTCAGAAACTGTAAGTGGATCTTCAGGGGTTAGTGTTATGATTTTGTAACCTTTTTTTGTGTGGGTTTTTTTTTTAGATTAGGGTTTGGGCTAGCTTAAAAGAGCTTAATGACATTTTCAGGGCAAGCAAAAGGGCTGAATGCCCTTTTAAGGGCAATGCCCATACAAATGCACTTTTCAGGGCAATGGGGAGCTTAGGTTATTTTAGATTTAGGTTTTTTATTTGGGGGGGCAGGTTGGGTGGGTGGTGCGTTTAACTGTTGGGGAGGGTGTTTGTATTTTTTTTACAGGTAAAAGAGCTGATATCTTTGGGGCAATGTCCCACAAAAGGCCCTTTAAGGCCCATTGGTAGTTTATTGTAGGCTAGGTTTTTTTTTATTTTGGGGGGCTTTTTTATTTTGAAAGAGCTATTAGATTAGGTGTAATTCTTTTTTATTTTTGATAATGTGTTTTTTTATTTTTTGTAATTTATGCCTAGATTACGAGTTTTGTAGTAACAGGGGTGCGGTGCTAATGAGCAGTTTATGCTCACCGCTCACCTACAGACAGCGATGGTATTACGAGTTTTTACAAACACGGCGTTAGCCGCAGAAAAGTGAGCGGAGAGCAAAATTTAGCTCCACATCTCACCTCAATACCAGCGCTGCTTACAGTAGCAGTGAGCTGGCTAAAAGTGCTCGTGCACGATTTTCCCATAGGAATCAATGGAGGAGAGCCGGCTGAAAAAAAGTCTAACACCTGCAAAAAAGCAGTGTAAAGTTCCTAACGCAGCCCCATTGATTCCTATGGGGACATAAAAGTTATGTCTACACCTAACACCCTAACATGAACCCCGAGTCTAAACTCCCCTAATCTTACACTTATTAACCCCTAATCTGCCGCCCCCAACATCGCCGACACCTACATTATATTATTAACCCCTAATCTGCTGCTCTGGACACCGCCGCCACCTACATTATACTTATGAACCCCTAATCTACTGCCCCCAACATCGCTGAACCCTACATTTTATTTATTAACCCCTACTCTGCCACCCCCAATGTCACCGCCACCTACCTACACTTATTAACCTCCTTATCTGCCGTCCCCAATGTCGCCGCCACTATATTAAAGTTCTTAAACCCTAAACCTAAGTCTAACCCTAACCCCCCCAACTTAAATATAATTTAAATAAATATAAATAAAATTACTGCAATTAACTAAATTATTCCTATTTAAAACTAAATACTTACCTATAAAATAAACCTAAGATAATTACAATATAACTAATAGTTACATTGTAGCTATCTTAGGTTTTTATTTTTATTTTACAGGCAACTTTGTATTTATTTTAACTAGGTAGAATAGTTAGTAAATAATTATTAACTATTTAATAGCTACCTAGTTAAAATAAAGAAAAATTTACCTGTAAAGTAAAACCTAACCTAAGTTACAATTACACCTAACACTACGCTGCAATTAAATTAATTACCTAAATTAACTACAATTAAATACAATTAAATGAAATTATCTAAAGTACGAAAAAAAAACCACTAAATTACAGAAAATAATATAAAAAATTACAAGTTTTTTAAACTAATTACACCTAATCTAATCCCCCTAATAAAATAAAAAAGCCCCCCAAAATAATAAAAATCCCTACCCTATACTAAATTACAAATAGCCCTTAAAAGGGCCTTTTGCGGGGCATTGCCCCAAAGTAATCAGCTCTTTTACCTGTAAAAAAAAATACAATACCCCCCCAACATTAAAACCCACCACCCACACACCCAACCCTACTCTAAAACCCACCCAATCCCCCCTTAATAAAACCTAACACTAACCCCTTGAAGATCACCCTACCTTGAGAAGTCTTCACCCAACCGGGCCGAAGTCCTCAACGAAGCCGGGCGAAGTGGTCCTCCAGACGGGCAGAAGTCTTCATCCAAGCCGGGAAGAAGAGGTCCTCCAGACGGGCAGAAGTCTTCATCCAGACGGCATCTTCTATCTTCATCCATCCGGCGTGGAGCGAGTTCATCTTCAAGACATCCGACGCGGAGCATCCTTCCTGGCCGACGACTACCCGACGAATAAAGGTTCCTTTAAGTGACGTCATCCAAGATGGCGTCCCTTCAATTCCGATTGGCTGATAGAATTCTCAATTTTAATACAGCCCTTCTCTTCCCTCACATTTTCTTCATTTCAAGCACACATGATTCATTTATTTTCTCCCCTCTCTATACATGTTGCAGTAATATACCGCCCCCCTGGCTCCCCAACTCAACTTTTTAGATCACTTTGCTACCTGGCTTCCTTATTTCCATTCCTCAGACACCCCTGCCCTTATTCTTGGCGACTTCAACATCCCTCTTGACAATCCCACTACCTCCTCTGCAAAACAACTTCTGCAACTCACTTCCTCTTTTGGCCTGTCACAATGGACTGACTCTCCCACTCATAAAGATGGTCACTCCCTTGATCTGATTTTCAGCTATCGATGCACTCAAATTTCAGAAACTCCCCTTTTCCTGTTTCTGACCATCATCTCCTAACGTGCAACACCACTTCCCTCCCTACAACCCCCCCTTCCTCTACCCCTTACACCCAACTTCACAGAAGCACTAAGTCATTAGATCAGCAACAGCTCGCTAGATCTCTTGAACCTCTCCTCTCTTCCATCACCACCTTTTCCTGCCCTGACCAATCTATCTGCCACTATAACTCCACCCTTACATTGGTCATTGACACTCTGGCCCCTCCTACCATAGTTCGGAAACCACACTCTCACCCTCAGCATACTCCTCTGACATGATACCTACGCAGATGTTCCCGTACTGCTGAGCGACACTGAAGGAAATCTCGGAGTTTAGCTGACTTCCTTCACTACAAGTTCATCCTAAACTTCTACTAATCTGCCCTTAATCTATAGAAGCAACGGTAGTTCTCTAATCTCATCTCTACTCTTTCCTCTAACCCAAAATGTCTGTTTTCCATGTTCCTCTCCACCCACCCCACCTCCTAATACAACTTCTCAGCTCAAGATTTTGCCAGCCACTTCAATAACAAAATTGACACCATCAGAAATGAAATCAGCTCTCAACATACTACCAATCTCCCACCCCCTTAAAAGCTCACAATCATCCAAAACCCAAATACCCATAAGTGTAGCTCTTTTGCCCCTGTTACAGAGGAAGAAGTTTCTGCCCTTATACGGTCCTCCCACCTCACTATCTGTCCCCTTGACCCCATCCCCTCACAGCTACCCCCTTCCCTCTCTTCTACCCTCACCCACATACACACATTTTCAACCTCTCCCTCAGCACTGGTATATTTCCCTCATCTCTAAAACATGCACTGGTCACACCTATACTCAAAAAACCTTCCCTCGATCCAACCTCCCCATCCAACTACCGTCCTATTTCCCTACTCCCTCTGGCTTCAAAGCTCATCGAAAAGCTAGTATATGCACATCTAACCCACTGCAATCTGGATTTCCGCCCTATCACTCCAAAGAGACAGCAATTGTCAAGGTTACCAATGATCTACTTACAGCAAAATCCAAAGGCCACTTCTCTCTGCTTATCCTCCTTGATCTGTCTGCAGCCTTTGACACTGTTGACCACCCTCTTTTGCTCCAAACCCTCCAATCCTTCAGCTGTGACACAACTCTCTTGTGGTTCTCTTCCTATCTATCTAACCGTACCTTCAATCTACACGTCATCATTAGGTTCCTTAATAAAGTCCCACGGGTTTCAATATAATTTGTATGCCGATAACACCCAAATCTACCTCTCTGCACCAGACCTACCTCCTTCCTTACTAACCCGTGTCACTAACTGTCTTTCTCATATCTCATCTTGGATGTCCTCTAACTACCTTAACATAAATCTCTACAAAACTGAACTCCTCATTTTTCCCCCTTCTTCCAAAATCTCTATCCCCCAATTTTCTAAAACTGTTGATAATTCCATCATTACCCCTGCCCAGCATGACTCAGACCTTTCCTTCACTCCTCAGATTCAGTCCTTGGCTAAAGCCTGCCGCTTCCACCTTAAAAACATCTCTAAAATTAGACATTTCCTTACACAAGACACAACTAAGATTTTAATCCACTCTCTCATCCTTTCTCATCTCGACTACTGCAACTCCGTCCTCTCTGGTCTGCCTAGCTACCACCTAGCTCAGGGGTCAGCAACCTTCGGCTCCCAGATGTTTTGGAACTACATTTCCCATGATGCTCAGATAGCCTAAAGAGTGTCTCAGCATCGTGGGAAATGTAGTTCCAAAACATCTGGGAGCCGAAGGTTGCTGACCCCTGACCTAGCTCCTTTACAATCCATAATGAATGCCTCTGCCAGGCTCATCTTCCTTACACGTTGCTCTTCATCTGCTGCACCTCTCTGCCAACCCCTTCACTGGCTTCCTCTTGCCTCCAGGATTAAACACAAAATCCTCACTCTGACATACAAAGCCCTCAACTGCACTGCTCTCCCCCTACATTTTAAACCTTGTCTCCAGATACTCTCCCTCCCGTCCCCTTCACTCTGCTCACAATCTCCTACTCTTCTCCTCTCTTGTTACTTCCTCACATTCCAGTTTACAGGACTTCTCCAGACTGGCCCCCATCTTGTGGTACTCCCTGCCTCGCTCCATAAGACTCTCCCCTAGTTTTAACAGCTTCAAGTGCTCCCTAAAGACTCTACTATTCAGGAATGCATGCAACCAACCCTAACCTTTCCGAACTCCATTGTTTTCCCCTTGAACCCCTTAGAATGTAAGCCTATGAGCCCAGCTGTTTGCAGATCACCTTCATAAGAGCCGACTACAACAGTGTAACTCTCGGCAGGGCCCTCTACCCATTTGATCCCTATAAATGTTATCCTGTATACCAACTATGTTTATAGCGCTGCGGAATCTGTTGGTGCTCTACAAATACCTTTTAATAATAATAATTAAAGATGATAGATAGATAGAATGATAGATAGATAGATAGATAGATATAGATACAGTATATTAGATTGATTCTTTCAGGAACCAGATCTTACAATAATTACCTGGTAGTGATGTCGCGAACATAAAAATTTGGGTTCGCGAACGGCGAACGTGAACTTCCGCAAAAGTTCACGAACCGGCGAACCAGGCGAACCGCCATAGACTTCAATAGGCAGGCGAATTTTAAAACCCACAGGGACTCTTTCTGGCCACAATAGTGATGGAAAAGTTGTTTCAAGGGGACTAACACCTGGACTGTGGCATGCCGGAGGGGGATCCATGGCAAAACTCCCATGGAAAATTACATAGTTGATGCAGAGTCTGGTTTTAATCCATAAAGGGCATAAATCACCTAACATTCCTAAATTGTTTGGAATAACGTGCTTTAAAACATTAGGTATGATGTTGTATCGATCAGGTAGTGTAAGGGTTACGCCCGCTTCACAGTGCCCAGTGTAGGTGATATACCTGCCCTGACCATGCTTTGCAGACCAGGTATCAGTGGTCAGATGAACCCTTGCCCCAACACTGTGTGCCAGACATGCCATTATAGCAGACTTATATGGCTTTGGCGTTGCTTTTTGGTAATTAGAAGGCTGCTAAATGCCACTGTGCACCACACGTGTTTTATGCCCAGCAGTGAAGGGGTTAATTAGGGAGCATGTAGGGAGTAGTGATGTCGCGAACAGTTCACCGGAGAACAGTTCCCGGTGATCTTAGCTTGTTCGCCGTGGCGGGCGAACATATGCGATGTTCGATCCGCCCCCTATTCGTCATCATTGAGTAAACTTTGACCCTGTATCTCACAGTCTGCAGACACATTTCAGCCAATCAGCAGCAGACACTCCCTCCCAGACCCTCCCAGCTCCTGGGCAGCAGCCATTTTAGATTCATTATGATCCTGCATTCTTAGTGAGAGGAGGGATAGTGCTTCTGCTGCTGATTTTATAGGGAAATTGATAGCTAGGCTAGTGTATTCAGTGTCCACTACAGTCCTGAAGGACTCTTATCCAGTACAATTTTTGACTATTCTTGCTAAAGAAGCAGGGTAGTCAAGCAAGAAAGAGATGCTTATATACACTGATATGATATCTTTATTAATTATTATTAAGTCATAATTACTGTGCCATGAAAAACTACCAGTACTGGGTGTTAAAAATTAACTTTTATTGTTATCATTTAAAAGACTTTTTAAATGATAACAATAAAAGTTAATTTTTAACACCCACTTTTTTGTTACATAGTCCTGAAGGACTCATCTGATCTCTGCTGTAAGGACAGCACCCCAAAAAAACTTCAGTCGTTTTTTTTTTGTTTTTTTTTGTAATCCAATTGCATTTGCCTGCCTGTCAGCGTGTGTGTCAGGCTCACAGCATATACTGTGCCTACTTGCTCACTGCCACCACTCATATCTGGTGTAACATTAGTGTAAATTAAAAAAACAAAACTTTTACATCAGTCTGCTAGTGTAATCTAATTTCAGTTGCCAGCAGGCCTGTGTGTCAGGCTCACAGCATATACTGTGCCTAATTGCTCAGTGCCACCACTCATATCTGGTGTAACATTAGTGTAAATTTTTTAAAAAAAAACTTTTACATCAGTCTGCTAGTGTTATTTAATTGCAGTTGCCAGGCCAGCCTGCCACTAGTGCCAGCCTGTGTGTCAGGCTCACAGCATATACTGTGCCTACTTCCTCAGTGACACCACTCATATCTGTTGTAACATTAGTGTAAATTTAAAAAAAAAAAAAACTTTTACATCAGTCTGCTAGTGTTATTTAATTTTAGTTGCCAGGCCAGCCTGCCACTGCCAACCTGTGTGTCAGGCTCACAGCATATACTGTGCCTACTTCCTCAGTGCCACCACTAATATCTGTTGTAACATTAGTGTAAAAAATTTTTAAAAAAACTTTTACATCAGTCTGCTAGTGTTATTTAATTTTAGTTGCCAGGCCAGCCTGCCACTAGTGCCAGCCTGTGTGTCAGGCTCACAGCATATACTGTGCCTACTTCCTCAGTGCCACCACTCATATCTGTTGTAACATTAGTGTAAATTAAAAAAAAAAAACTTTTACATCAGTCTGCTAGTGTTATTTAATTTTAGTTGCCAGGCCAGCCTGCCACTAGTGCCAGCCTGTGTGTTAGGCTCACAGCATATACTGTGCCTACTTCCTCAGTGCCACCACTCATATCTGTTGTAACATTAGTGTAATTTTTTTTAAAAAAAACTTTTACATCAGTCTGCTAATGTTATTTAATTTTAGTTGCCAGGCCAGCCGCCACTAGTGCCAGCCTGTGTGTCAGGCTCACAGCATATACTGTGCCTACTTCCATCCACAGTGCCACCACTCATATCTGTTGTAACATTAGTGTAATTTTTAAAAAAAAACTTTTACATCAGTCTGCTAGTGTTATTTAATTTTAGTTGCCAGGCCAGCCTGCCACTAGTGCCAGCCTGTGTGTCAGGCTCACAGCATATACTGTGCCTACTTCCTCAGTGCCACCACTCATATCTGTTGTAACATTAGTGTAATTTAAAAAAAAAAAAACTTTTACATCAGTCTGCTAGTGTTATTTAATTTTAGTTGCCAGGCCAGCCGCCACTAGTGCCAGCCTGTGTGTCAGGCTCACAGCATATACTGTGCCTACTTCCATCCACAGTGCCACCACTCATATCTGTTGTAACATTAGTGTAATTTAAAAAAAAAAACTTTTACATCAGTCTGCTAGTGTTATTTAATTTTAGTTGCCAGGCCAGCCTGCCACTAGTGCCAGCCTGTGTGTCAGGCTCACAGCATATACTGTGCCTACTTCCTCAGTGCCACCACTCATATCTGTTGTAACATTAGTGTAAATTTAAAAAAAAAAAAACTTTTACATCAGTCTGCTAGTGTTATTTAATTTTAGTTGCCAGGCCAGCCTGCCACTAGTGCCAGCCTGTGTGTCAGGCTCACAGCATATACTGTGCCTACTTCCTCAGTGCCACCACTCATATCTGTTGTAACATTAGTGTAAATTAAAAAAAAAAAAAAAAATTACATCAGTCTGCTAGTGTTATTTAATTTTAGTTGCCAGGCCAGTCTGCCACTAGTGCCAGCCTGTGTGTCAGGCTCACAGCATATAATGTGCCTACTTCTATCCTCAGTACCACCACTCATATCTGTTGTAACATTAGTGTAAATTTTTAAAAAAAAAACTTTTACATCAGTCTGCTAGTGTTATTTAATTTTAGTTGCCAGGCCAGCCGCCACTAGTGCCAGCCTGTGTGTCAGGCTCACAGCATATAATGTGCCTACTTCTATCCTCAGTACCACCACTCATATCTGTTGTAACATTAGTGTAAACTTTTTAAAAAAAAACTTTTACATCAGTCTGCTAGTGTTAGTGCGTGACTTATCTGCCAACAACTAGGGTTCAAGTCCCAATGTTTTAGGGCAACAATACCTAATTTTTCAGGCATGTGTACATGCCTAATTTTTCTGGCCTCTGGTGCTGCACTGTGGCTTCAAAACCAAAACCAAAAAAAAAGGCACATAACAGGAATTAAACTGCTAAGAATAGTACTACTTAACACACCACTCATATCTGGTGGCACAGTAGATTGCACGTGCAGTGCCCCAAATTTGAAATAGGAGGACTGACCAAGCATTTTTTTCCATCTCCCGGTTCCTAAAATCCATGCCATATACACCTCCCCCAATAGGGGGAGTAACAGGTATTAAACTGCTAAGAATAGTGCTACTAACACACCACTCATATCTGGTGGCACAATAGATTGCACGGGCAGTGCCCCAAATTTGAAGCAGGAGGACCGACCGGACCGAGCATCTTTTTCCATCTCCCAGTTCCGAAAATCCATGCCATATACACGTCCCCTGGCGCCGCAACTGCCTCTGGGAACCTTACCATGGGTCCCAGACCGCACGTCTTGTAATTCTCTGTCTGTGAAATTATATATCGATCAAATCAATCTATTTATCTATCAAATCTATCTAACTATCAATCGTATCTATCAAATGTATATTGCATCTATTGATCTATGTAATTCGTATCTATCAAATGTATATTGCATCTATTGATCTATGTAATTCGTATCTATCAAATGTATATTGCATCTATTGATCTATGTAATTTGTATCTATCATATGTATATTGCATCTATTGATCTATTGATCTATGTAATCTATGTATCTATCTATCCAATCTATCTATCTGGTGGTTGTGCAAATGGACTGTTTGCGGTTGTTTGCGGTGCGTTACACGGGGAGTTTGGTCTGTCACTGTGAAGCGGGCGTAAATCGCCATAGAACAAGCCACTGAGCTGTTGTTCGTTCCTGGTAGAGCGCTTCTCTCTTTGTATGCAAATTATTATGACCCTGGGGAAGTCTCCCTATGGGTGATGGGGGAAACCAGACGTGGACTCCTTGCCCAGTGTGCTTAGAGGAATGTGGCTGCACCTCACTGACGAGGCCCATAGGAGGCCGAAACGATCGTCTGGGGTTGTCATGTTCCTTGTTCAGAGGAGAATTGCCTGGTATTTCGGGGCTGGACTGACCTTACTTGGCGGGATCAGACTGATATACTTCAGGAAAGTTTTCTTCTGTGAAAAGCACACTGGTCTAAAAGAGGCTGCTTCCGGGTGGTAAATCGCCATAGAACAAGCCACTGAGCTGTTGTTCGTTCCTGGTAGAGCGCTTCTCTCTTTGTATGCAAATTATTATGACCCTGGGGAAGTCTCCCTATGGGTGATGGGGGAAACCAGACGTGGACTCCTTGCCCAGTGTGCTTAGAGGAATGTGGCTGCACCTCACTGACGAGGCCCATAGGAGGCCGAAACGATCGTCTGGGGTTGTCATGTTCCTTGTTCAGAGGAGAATTGCCTGGTATTTCGGGGCTGGACTGACCTTACTTGGCGGGATCAGACTGATATACTTCAGGAAAGTTTTCTTCTGTGAAAAGCACACTGGTCTAAAAGAGGCTGCTTCCGGGTGGTAAATCGCCATAGAACAAGCCACTGAGCTGTTGTTCGTTCCTGGTAGAGCGCTTCTCTCTTTGTATGCAAATTATTATGACCCTGGGGAAGTCTCCCTATGGGTGATGGGGGAAACCAGACGTGGACTCCTTGCCCAGTGTGCTTAGAGGAATGTGGCTGCACCTCACTGACGAGGCCCATAGGAGGCCGAAACGATCGTCTGGGGTTGTCATGTTCCTTGTTCAGAGGAGAATTGCCTGGTATTTCGGGGCTGGACTGACCTTACTTGGCGGGATCAGACTGATATACTTCAGGAAAGTTTTCTTCTGTGAAAAGCACACTGGTCTAAAAGAGGCTGCTTCCGGGTGGTAAATCGCCATAGAACAAGCCACTGAGCTGTTGTTCGTTCCTGGTAGAGCGCTTCTCTCTTTGTATGCAAATTATTATGACCCTGGGGAAGTCTCCCTATGGGTGATGGGGGAAACCAGACGTGGACTCCTTGCCCAGTGTGCTTAGAGGAATGTGGCTGCACCTCACTGACGAGGCCCATAGGAGGCCGAAACGATCGTCTGGGGTTGTCATGTTCCTTGTTCAGAGGAGAATTGCCTGGTATTTCGGGGCTGGACTGACCTTACTTGGCGGGATCAGACTGATATACTTCAGGAAAGTTTTCTTCTGTGAAAAGCACACTGGTCTAAAAGAGGCTGCTTCCGGGTGGTAAATCGCCATAGAACAAGCCACTGAGCTGTTGTTCGTTCCTGGTAGAGCGCTTCTCTCTTTGTATGCAAATTATTATGACCCTGGGGAAGTCTCCCTATGGGTGATGGGGGAAACCAGACGTGGACTCCTTGCCCAGTGTGCTTAGAGGAATGTGGCTGCACCTCACTGACGAGGCCCATAGGAGGCCGAAACGATCGTCTGGGGTTGTCATGTTCCTTGTTCAGAGGAGAATTGCCTGGTATTTCGGGGCTGGACTGACCTTACTTGGCGGGATCAGACTGATATACTTCAGGAAAGTTTTCTTCTGTGAAAAGCACACTGGTCTAAAAGAGGCTGCTTCCGGGTGGTAAATCGCCATAGAACAAGCCACTGAGCTGTTGTTCGTTCCTGGTAGAGCGCTTCTCTCTTTGTATGTAACCCTTACACTACCTGATCGATACAACATCATACCTGATGTTTTAAAGCACGTTATTCCAAACAATTTAGGAATGTTAGGTGATTTATGCCCTTTATGGATTAAAACCAGACTCTGCATCAACTATGTAATTTTCCGTGGGAGTTTTGCCATGGATCCCCCTCCGGCATGCCACAGTCCAGGTGTTAGTCCCCTTGAAACAACTTTTCCATCACTATTGTGGCCAGAAAGAGTCCCTGTTGGTTTTAAAGTTTGCCTGCCTATTGAAGTCAATAGCGGTTCGCCCGGTTCGCGAACAGTCGCGGAAGCTCGAGTCCGCCATTCGCGAACCGAAATTTTTAGGTTTGCGACATCACTAGTAGGGAGCTTGTAGAGTTAATTTTAGCTTAAGTGTAGTGTAGTAGGCAACCCAAAGTATTGATCTAGGCCTATTTTGGTATATTTAATGCCAGCATTTCACCGCCAAATGCGATCAAATAAAAAAAAATTGTTCACTTTTTCTCACAGAAATTATTTACAAACAACTTATGCAATTATGGCATAAATGGTTGTAAATGCTTCTCTGGGATCCCCTTTGTTCAGAAATAGCAGACTTATATGGCTTTGGCGTTGCTTTTTGGTATTTAGAAGGCTGCTAAATGCCACTGCGCACCACACGTGTTTTATGCCCAGCAGTGAAGGGGTTAATTAGGGAGCAGGTAGGCAGCTTGTAGAGTTAATTTTAGCTTAAGTGTAGTGTAGTAGAAAACCCAAAGTATTTATCTAGGCCCATTTTGGTATATTTAATGCCACCATTTCACCGCCAAATGCGATCAAATTTAAAAAAAACTTAAATTTTTTCGCAATTTTAGGTTTCTCACTGAAATTATTTACAAACAGCGTGTGCAATTATGGCACAAATGGTTGTAAATGCTTCTCTGGGATCCCCTTTGTTCAGAAATAGCAGACATATATGACTTTGGCGTTGCTTTCTGGTAATTAGAAGGCCGCTAAATGCTGCTGCGCATCACACGTGTATTATGGCTAGCAGTGAAGGGGTTAATTAGGTAGTTTGTAGGGAGCTTGCAGGGTTAATTTTAGCTTTAGTGTAGAGATCAGCCTCCCACCTGACACATCAGACCCCCTGATCCCTCCCAAACAGCTCCCTTCCCTCCCCCACCCCACAATTGTCCCCGCCATCTTAAGTACTGGCAGAAAGTCTGTCAGTACTAAAATAAAAGGTTTTTTAAAAGAAAATAATTTATTTTTTAGCATATTTACATATGCTGTGGTGTAGCATCCCCCCCAAAACAGCTCTCTAACCCTCCCGATCTGCCTTATTGGCGGCCATCTTGGGTACTGGCAGCTGTCTGCTATTATTTCACAGTCAAAAAAGTGTTGTTTTTTTTAAATGTACACTACTGTTACACCAGATATGAGTGGTGGCACTGGGCAAGTGGGCACAGTATACGCTGTGAGCCTGACACACACGCTGGCAGGCAGGCAACTGCAATTAGATTACACAGGGGGAAAAAAAAAGCAGACTGATGTTCTAGCCCTAAAAAGGGCTTTTTGGGGTGCTGTCCTTACAGCAGAGTTCAGATGAGTCCTTCAGGACTGTAGTGGACACTGAATACACTAGCCTAGCTATCGATTTCCCTATTAAATCAGCAGCAGCTACACTGTCCCTCCTCTCACTAAGAATGCAGCTTCCGAATGAATCTAAAATGGATGCTGTCCAGGAGGTGGGAGGGTCTGGGAGGGAGGGTCTGCTGCTGATTGGCTGTAATGTGTTTTCTGACTGTGAAGTACAGGGTCAAAGTTTACTCAATGATGAGGAATAGGGGGCCGTCCGAACATCGCATATGTTCATCGTCCGCTGCGAACGCGAACATGCTATGTTCGCCGGGAACTATTCGCCGGCGAACTATTCGCGACATCACAATTACATGGTTCTAAAATAGTTAAATCTGTAGTATTAAAATATAATATATTAATAATTTTAACAATATAATAAACATTATCATATACAAATATTTTTCAGATTATTATGTAGTACACAGCTAATCACAAGTTGTCTATGCTTGAGAAATTAACCTAATACCTGTCTTATGATGACCAATGACCATGAGTCACCTCATGCAATGTTTACTATACTCCTATGATATTTACTATACTCCTATGATATTAATCTAGTGTGATTAAACAAAAATATATAGTATAAAACTCAGGTGCAGCTGAGAGTGAGTAATCTTTACCCTCTGATCGCAAGGATGGAGTCAAGCTCAGATCCCAGCTCTCTAATCACAAGGATCGAGTCAAGCTCAGATTCCAGCTCTCTGAAGCATTATCTGATGGAAGAGTTTAATCCCAGGCTTCTCTCTGACACTTATTTTTCACATAATTCTCATGATGAACTTTTTGAAGAATCAGCTTTATTACCATTGAGACTATTGAACAATGTGATGTCCACAGGTAAGCTACTATATACATGAGTGTGCATTTGTGAGATGTAATAAATTTCTTGTTTTATTTAACATATTACACTTAGAGGGGTTGCGCCCTGTTTCTTTCTTTTATATATATATATATATATATATATATATATATATATATATATATATAACACAGAGAGAAAACCCTGCACTCACTAGCAAGCGTTCAGCAGAATTGCAAAGGTTGTATTAATTTGTTTTATTAATTTGTTTTGCAATTTCCCCTATGGTTCTTGCACCCAGACCTGTCTGGGGTTAACTGCCTGTGACTCTGGGGACAGCACAGCTTCTTGTGAGTGCCACAGAGCACCCAGGGCTGAGCATGTTGCAGGATCATGGGATGTGTACCCAGTCCGGTCTAGGAGTGCAGTCCCCTTCCGTGTTTTGTATATGACTGGGGTGATTACATAAGCCTGTGCCCCCTTCACTTGTTCCCAGTTTTTTTTTATTGAGAGCTTGCATTGTGTGGCTGTTTTAGGGTCCCAGGTTTTTGGAAAGGACCTTGACGTGGTACCTGGGCTTGTCCCATTTGGCCAGATGCGGTAACTAACCTTTCCATTTTTGCTTTTAATCTTAGCTGAGAGCTTGCTAGTGAGTGCAGGGTTTTCTCTGTGTGTTGTATTAGTTTGTTTTGTAATTTACCCTATGGTTCTTGCACCCAGACCTGTCTGGGGTTAACTGCCTGTGACTCTGGGGACAGCACAGCTTCTTGTGAGTGCGACTAAGCACCCAGGGCTGAGCATGTTGCAGGGTCATGGGATGTGTACCTGGTCCAGTCTAGGAGTGCAGTCCCCTTCTGTGTTTTGAATATGGCTGGAATGATTACATAAGCCTGTGCACCCTTCACTTGTTCCCAGTTTGTTTGGATTGAGAGCTTGCATTGTGTGGCTGGTTTAGGGTCCCAGGTTTTTGGAAAGGACCTTGATGTGGTACCTGGGCTTGTCCCATTTGGCCAGATGCGGTAACTCACCTTTCCATTTTTGCTTTTAATCTTAGCTGAGAGCTTGCTGGTGAGTGCAGGGTTTTCTCTGTGTGTTGTATTAATTTATTTTGTAATTTCCCCTACGGTTCTTGCACCCAGACCTGTCTGGGGTTAACTGCCTGTGACTCTGGGGACAGCACAGCTTCTTGTGAGTGCAACTGAGTACCCAGGGCTGAGCATGTTGCAGGGTCATCGGATGTGTACCCGGTCCGGTCTAGGAGTGCAGTCCCCTTCCGTGTTTTGTATATGACTGGGGTGATTACATAAGCCTGTGCACCCTTCACTTGTTCCCAGTTTTTTTGGATTGAGAGCTTGCATTGTGTGGCTGTTTTAGGGTCCCAGGTTTTTGGAAAGGACCTTGACATGGTACCTGGGCTTGTCCCATTTGGCCAGATGCGTTAACTAACCTTTCCATTTTTGCTTTTAATCTTAGCTGAGAGCTTGCTAGTGAGTGCAGGGTTTCTCTGTGTGTTGTATTCATTTGTTTTGTAATTTCCCCTATGGTTCTTGCACCCAGACCTGTCTGGGGTTAACTGCCTGGGACTCTAGGGACAGCACAGCTTCTTGTGAGTGCCACTGAGCACCCAGGGCTGAGCATGTTGCAGGGTCATGGGATGTGTACCCGGTCTGGCCTAGGAGTGTAGTCCCCTTCAGTGTTTTGTATATGACTGGGGTGATTACGTAAGCCTGTGCACCCTTCACTTGTTCCCAGTTTGTTTGGATTGAGAGTTTGCATTGTGTGGCTGTTTTAGGGTCCCAGGTTTTTGGAAAGGACCTTGACATGGTACCTGGGCTTGTCCCATTTGGCCAGATGCGGTAACTCACCTTTCCATTTTTGCTTTTAATCTTAGCTGAGAGCTTGCTAGTGAGTGCAGTGTTTTCTCTGTGTGTTGTATTAGTTTGTTTTGTAATTTTCCCTATGGTTCTTGCACCCAGACCTGTCTGGGGTTAACTGCCTTTGACTCTGGGGACAGCACAGCTTCTTGTGAGTGCGACTGAGCACCCAGGGCTGAGCATGTTGCCTGGTCATGGGATGTGTACCCGGTCCGGTCTAGGAGTGCAGTTCCCTTCCGTGTTTTTTATATATATATAGCTGAAATATTGATATCATCATCATAATCAATCTGTAAAGTGCTACAGTAAAGGCTTCAGTAAATATATAATCATTGGTATACATGGTAATACAGCACAGAATTATGTAATGATAATGCAAGTTAATAAATGTTTTTAGACAAGAGCTCAACTTAAAAAAATATGGTAAAATCAAATCTTTTACTTCTATTTACTACACTAAAAACACTTAGGTAAAATGTGAATTGAATGTTTATAAAGGGAAAACATCCTCTCTCTAGAATTACTATCAAATGATTCCAGCATCTGGATACAGGGTCATGGGTATCTGCTATCTGTGTTTTGGCTTCCTTTGGTTATGTCAGAGACAGCTCTCAGATGCTCCTCCCATATATGTGAGAGGGCGTGACCTTATTGCCTGATCTCAATAGGCAAATGATGTGCCTGAATGCTGTATAAATCAGCACCCTATATCCCTCTGTCAACCTCAATTACACCCCTATAAATCATTCCTCAATAACTGGATCTCTATCTCCAGCAAATCTCTGTCTGTGCTCCCTAAAATACAATGGCCACTGAGCTTCAAATTAACAACAACTGGATCTCTCCTTCCTAAAACTTCCTAACCCGTCCTCAGTAGTAAAATGTTCTCTAAATAGCACATAAATAAGAGTCACAAACAGCATAGCTCTGCCTCTAATTGTCTTACACCACATGGTCTTCTAACTAACAAACACAAGTGCTTCACTCCCTAATTCTGCCTCAGCCCCTTATTTAGTGCAATAAACAAAATATATGCTTATCTGATAAATGCATTTGTCGCATGATGGTGAGAGTCCACAAGGAGAAGGCATCTCAACAGACCAGAGCTTTAAAGCCTTATCAATTCCTATAAACCTAAGTCATATTTATAGCTAAGTAGATGAGGAAAATGAGAAAAACATGAAAGATAAAGTGGGGCAAAAAAGTGCAAAACAAGTACTACTGCCACTTGAACAAAAACAAAGGGCTTGTGGACATTATAAAAGAATTGAATTTATTAGGTAAGCAATCATTTTGTTTTCTTTCATCAGATGGTGAGAGAGTCCATGAATTATCACATGTGGGAATCAAAACCCAAGTAGTGGAGTCCAAGAGACCACCATAAAATATAGGGGACAAACAAAAAAGGCAGAGGACATAAATATTCAGACACTACAGCCCACAAAACTTTCCTGCTAAAGGCAGCCTCGGAAAAAGTATAAACATCAAAGTTAAAAATCTTTGAAAAAGTGTGTAAAGAAGAACAAATAGCGTCTTACAAATGTGATGAATAGAAGCTTCATTACAAAAGGCCCAAGAAGTAGCAACTGCTCTAGTGGAATAAACGGTAATGCACTGAGGGGGAGTTTCCCATGACCAAATAAGCCTTGGGAATTAAAGCTTTAAGCTAAGCTGTTATTAACAGCTGTAGCTTTCTGACTTTGTGAGGCCCAAGAAAATGAACAAAAATAGAAGAAAAAAATCTGAAATCCTTTGTGGCTTCTACATAATGTGTGAGAGTTCTAAAACATCCAAGTTGTGGGGAAGATGCTCATTAGAATTTTTAGAAACCACAATTTCCTGATTAAGAGTATCTATAGATAACACCTTGGGAAGAAAAGAATAGCTAGTGGGAAAATCAGCCTTATCTTGATGCAAAATCAAAAAAGGAGGTGTCATTGACAAAGTTGAAACCTTAGACACCCTTCTAGCCAAGGAAATAGCTAGAAGAAAAAGAACCTTCCATGATAAAAGCTGAAGGTCCAAACCATGCATTGGCTCAAACAGAGGAGTCTAAAGAAACCTCAAAACCATATTAAGATTAAAAGAAGGAGAAACTAAATGAATAATTGGCTTAATTCTAATCAGAGCCTGATAAACAGCCTGAAAGTCAGGAATTTCCTTATGAAACAAAACATAAAGAGCAGAAAGCTGCCCCTTTAGTGAACCATCTAATAAACAGAATCAGAAAAACCTCTCTGCCTTAAAGCTAAACGTTCAATATCCAAGCCATTATGTTTGGAGAAGTTAGATCCTGATGAAAAAATGGACCTTGATACAGAAGGTCATGATGCAGAGGAAGAGGCCATAAAAGACAATTGAAAATCTGCACTAGATCTGCAAACCAAATCCTGCAAGGCCAAGCTGCAGCAATCAGAACTACTGATGATACCTCCTGCTTGATCCTGGCTATTACCCTTGGTAACAAAAAGAGGAAAAATGAAGGCCAGACAAAACAACCAAGGAGATACTAGAGCATCCAAAAACGCCACCTGAGGATTCCTGGACCTTGCAAAGTATATAGGGAGCTTGTTATTCAAGCGATAAACCTTCAGATCTCCTTCTGGAAGACCCATCAGGTCTACAATCCGACAGAAGACATCCACATGAAGAGACCATTTCCCTGGATGAAGGGATTGGTGACTGAGAAAGTCTGCTTCCCAATTGCTGACCCCTGCAATATGAACTTCAGAAATTATACAGGAATTGCTCTATGACCTAGTCAGAATTCTGGAAACCTCCCTCATTACCAGGGGACTGCGAGTTCCCACTTGATGATTGATGTAAGCCACTGATGTTACATTATATGAATGGAAATGCAGATAAATCTCTCTTCTCAAGAGAGACCAGAACTGAACGGCCCTATTGCATGGCCTAGCGGGAAG